>NW_017962913.1:3089705-3094069 GCF_001661345.1 Ascoidea rubescens DSM 1968
GATGCCTCATTAACTGAAGATGTTATAATGGGATTACTAAGATTTTGGCCCAAAATTAATTCACCAAAGGAAATCATGTTTCTAAATGAAATTGAAGACATTTTTGAAGTTATGATACCCTCAGAATTTGTAAAAATTCAAGTTCCATTATTCGTTCAATTATCAAAATGTATTCAATCGTCACATTTCGAAGTTGCTCAAAAAGTTTTATGCTATTGGAATAATTTCTATTTTATAAAATTAGTTGATCAAAATGCTGAATCAATTTTACCCATAATTTTTCCTTCATTATACGAAATTGCGTCTATAGAACGTCCGAACATCGATCGAGTTCTAAATTCGCTTAATGAAATGTTTAATGGATTCAGTGTGCTTGATGAAAATTACGACCCCAATATGTCATATTTAGGATATGATCCAGGTTCTGATCCAAACTCTGACCCAAATTCTGACTCAAATTCTAGCCCAAATAGCTGGAAAAAGACTATTCCAAATTTTGCAATGAACGCATTAAGAATGTTTGTAAGTAAGCATGGTGCACTTTACAAGCAATGCCATTCATTATATCATGAAACAGTAAAGGAAAACAAGAAAAGAGATGGAATTCGACAAGAAAATTGGAAAAAACTAGAGGAATATGTCAAATTATTGGAGAAAAATAATAAAAACAATAAGATTATTGAGCATTCTAATAATTTTAAATCTAATGGATCGAATAATACCAAATCTAACGGGTCGGCTAATCCAAAATTTCAAATTAACAGTCAACCAATTTATGAAGCAATGGAAGTAGATACAGAAGAAAATACAAATAAAGATGCAACAAAGAACAACCCAACTCCCAGCCTTAATCCTGATTTAGCAACTTCACCAGAACCAGCTATAACTCCACATATAGCTCCAGCTCCAGCTCCAGTTCCAACTACAGCTAGTTCCTAGATAGAGAACTATGAGTTTATAAGTTCAAAAGTCCATGTTCAAAAATAGAATATTCATTTCGTTTAGTTTTAATAATAGTAATTTTACAGGCTTGATATAATTATAATGGAAATCAATATCAGAATGAGTCATTGTTTAGTTCATTTTCAGTTTTTTGTTTTTGTGTGTGTTTAAATTTAGATGATAAATAAGTAAATACATTAATATTTTAATTATGTTTAGTATGTGTTATTATTTATGTTTTTATTTATATTTTTATTTGCTTTGCATTTATATTTTTATTTGCTTTGCATTTTGTTAATCATATTTATTCTTGTTTGTATAATTTTGTTAAATTGTTTATTTGTCTTTGATTTTTATAATTAATAGTTCTAGTTATTAAGTTTTTTTGTTCTTTTGTTTTTGTTAAGTAAATATATAAAAATGATAAAAAATATATTAATGAATAATAGTAACCAAATAAGATAAAATAAAAAAAAAAGGCTTAAAATTTGAAATAATTCAATAATTAAACTAGGATAATTGTAATGTTTATTTATATTGTTATATGTGATTTATTATAACATAGAAAATAGGAAAGAAGACAGGATAGGATAAGATAGGATAGGATAGGATAAAATGGAATAAAGTAGTTGAATGAATATTAAATTGAATATTAAATTGAATAATTATCAGCAAATCAAGGAATCATTAAAGCATAAGATTGTAAGATTGTAAGATTGTATTCGTTATATTCTTTAGAATTTTTTTCATGTTATTTGATGTAAAATGGAGAATTGAGGATTGAGGTTGAATTGAGTGAGCTGAATTGAAATGAGATATATAGAATGAATGATAATGAGTAAGATACAAAATAAATAGCATGTAAGGCCTAAGATCTGTACCATAATCTTGTTGTTTTGGTATTCATCATCTTTTTCTGTAATTGGAAAACACCATACATAAGAGCTTCGGCAGTTGGAGGACAGCCAGGAACATAGACATCAACAGGCACAATTCTATCGCAACCTCTAACCACA
Organism: Ascoidea rubescens DSM 1968; assembly: GCF_001661345.1. Taxonomy (NCBI): domain Eukaryota; kingdom Fungi; phylum Ascomycota; class Saccharomycetes; order Ascoideales; family Ascoideaceae; genus Ascoidea; species Ascoidea rubescens. The sequence goes on from NW_017962913.1 coordinate 3,091,664, forward strand.
GCATATGAGTAATGGTAGTAACCACCACCATTTGCACAAGAGCCCATTGAAATGACCCATCTTGGTTCGGCCATTTGATCGTAAACTTGTCTCAAAGCTGGAGCCATCTTATTAGTTAAAGTGCCAGCAACAATCATAATATCAGCTTGTCTGGGAGAAGCTCTGAAAATGATACCCAATCTATCTTGATCATATCTTGGGGTGGAAAGATGCATCATTTCAACAGCACAACATGCTAAACCGAAGGTAACAGGCCAAAAAGACGATTTTCTGGCCCAATTCATAATGCCATCAAGAGAGGTGAGAACATAGTCAAGTTTTGAAGATGGTTTGTACAGGGAGATTAAAGGATAGTCTGTTTCCAATGGTGTAGGGGTGATTTGTTTGGTTCTTGACAAAGTATAGGAAGCAGCGTTTCGGTAAAGTGTGAAAGAGAGTATTGGGGCAGTTCTAGGTATTATTCCCAAGGTCTTGCTTTTGATTAAGAAACTCATTCTGCAAAGAAGATATTGTGGGATGAGACTGTGTCGTTGGTCGATGGAGGTGATTCTATATCTCACTGAGTTTCTAATCTTTGATGTGTTTTTGATTCTCCAGGCCTGAAAAGTAGGATAATCTGGTTTCCGCGACATCTGATTGGCCGGTCGGAGTTGCGGCAGTACCCATACTGGTGGATCTGATGGCGTCTGTCTATGTGTGCATATATACGCATTAGAACGCACACTCCATGGGTGTGGCTGATACCAGCAACACGGAGTCCAAATATAGATACCACCTGCATGGCTCTCGGCGTGTGTATTCATTCACACTTCTCTGTCTGCACCTAGCGCGCTGTCTCTAAACCAGCGTTGCGGGCGAGCTACCTTCCACTTGGCTCATATCCAGTAGGCCTCACTGAAATAACAAATTGTAACTTTACCTTTCACTGTTCTCACTCTCTTGATTATATCTTTCTCCAGACCTGTCTGAGCGAAGCTGGCACAATTCTTCTTCTTCTCGTGCTTTCTTGTCCTCACTGTCTTCTGCTTCTTTCTGGATTTGTTTTCTGCTTTGCATCTTCCACTCTCCTGTCTCCTGTTGCAATTCCAATCTCTCTCCTATCTTTTGCTTGTTTTTGGTTAATTAATTTTCATCCAGACTGGCACTCTAAAAAAATTTTCCAACTTGTGGTTTGCGCCAAAGAGTTTGTTCCAAGACTAGTTTTTGAATCTAAACTATACCAGATCAGTACAAGAGCATCAAGCTAGCATTAAGTTCAGTTAAACTAGGCTAAACTAACAACAACAACAACAATAGCAATATCAGATTGACTATTAACCATATTTGTTCTTCCCTCAGCATCACCAAATTAATATAAAAATGGATAAAATGATGAAAGGTTTTAAGCAAAGAGTTCTCCAAAGAACTAAATCTTTAGATTCAAAAACCTTTTCTAAAAAGAAAGACAAAGATAAAGATCATAAATCTCAGCCTTCTTCAGCAACAAGTACCAGTAGCTCTGGCAGTAATACAAATGTTTCATCCAACTCTAACTCTAATTCAATTGGTTCAAACAATTCAAATTCAATTCACAACAATAACAGTAACAATAACAATAACAATAACAATAATACTAATACTAATACTAATACTACCACTAATAATAACAATAACAATAATAACAATAATAACAATAATAATAACAATAATGTAAACAATAATGTAAACAATAACTCAAATCAAATTTCTGATTCAAATAAAAATAAATCAAAAATCTCTTCTTCAAAAAATGATCAATCGTTAAAATCAAAATCAATAAATAGCTCATCCTCAATCGATTCAAACACAACTTCCACCTCTGCTTCTACTTCTAGCTCAAATAATAACTCAAACTCAAACAATACTAACAACAGCCTTGTTCCCCCATCCGTAATAATAACTGACAACTCAACTTCTTCATCCTCCTCCTCATCTTCAACTTCTTCTTTGTCATCAAAATCAAAATCAAAATCTGCTAAATCTAATATCACTTCCTCTCAGACCACCATCTCCAGCTCCAATAATACTCAACAACAATCCTCCAGCGATAATAACAACAAAGCATTATCAAATAATAACAACAATAATTCTCCAAGTCATACTGATCAATCTCAAAATCAATTATACCAACAATTTCAACACTCTCCACAACTTCAACCTTCCTTACAAACTCTAGCTGCTCCCTTAAACTCAACTCCTTTAATCTCCTCTCCAACAAACGATTCTGCAAATAACTCATTTATACCACGTTCTTCTCACTCCTTTGATAGAGATAGAAGACTACTATTAGACACTGATATTGATCTAATAAAGACCCCTCAAAGACACTCATCTTCAAGATTCGAACCAACTTCAAAAAAACAAACGTTTGAACCATTACCAAGCTTC
>NW_017962913.1:3094940-3222794 GCF_001661345.1 Ascoidea rubescens DSM 1968
GATGCCTCATTAACTGAAGATGTTATAATGGGATTACTAAGATTTTGGCCCAAAATTAATTCACCAAAGGAAATCATGTTTCTAAATGAAATTGAGGACATTTTTGAGACAATTGAGCCTTCCGAATTTGTCAAAATTCAAGTTCCATTATTCGTTCAATTATCAAAATGTATCTCTTCCCCCCATTTTCAAATCGCTGAAAAAGTCTTATGCTACTGGAATAATAATTACTTTATAAATTTGGTAACAGAAAATGCTGAAACTATATTGCCCATCATTTTCACTTCCTTATATGAATTATCAACTCAAGGCGAATCATCAAAACCTTATGCAGATAGCATGACTAATCCAAATGATCCAAATAATATTCAAAATTCTAACCATGATGGTGTAATAAACATGTTTAATGATTTCTATTCTCAAGACCAAGATTATAACGGCTATAATAATGGCGCTGGTAATAATTGGAATACAACTATAAGCTCATTAGCATTTAACGCATTGAAAATATTTATGGAAGCAAATCAAATCTTATATGAAGAATGTAGCCTATTATATTTTCAAAATGTTAATGAAAATAAAAAAATAAAATTAATAAGAGAACAAAATTGGAAAGCATTAGAAGAATATGTATCAAAAGTTAAAAACTCAAAAAACTATAATAATAATAATAATAATAATAATAATAATAATAATAATAATAATAATAATAATAATAATAATAATAATAGTAATAATAATAATAATAATATCCCAATTTTAAGCCGTAAAGAAAACGAAAGATATTTGGAACCAATTGAAGATGATGAAAACCAATTTAATAAAAATTCAAGTTCTTCAAATTAACTCACTTCTATTCCTTTGAATGGATAAGTTTATTTTTAGAACATTAAATGATAAGTATAGTCCTAATATTGTTATCATTTCTGAATTTTAGAAGTAAATATGATTAAAATTTTTAGAACAAATGTTAGAAAGGAGATAAAGCCAGCTTATAATTTAATTGATAAATTGATTAATCTTTATGTTTTTTTGTCTTTTTTTGTTTTTTTGTGTTTTTTGATTCAATAATATTGCTTTATTTTTTATTTTTTATGGTTTATTCTTTACTTTTTGCTATTATTAATAGTATTACTTTTAATTGTTTTAAAATTTTTTTTCAAGAAAAGAAATAATTTTAATCTTATCAATATCATTAAAGATTTTCTATTTTGATTTTTAAAAAAAATGAACTCACATTCAGCTTAAAACAAATATGAAAAGAAAAAATGTGAAAGACATTACAAAGGATATCAATTTATTGAATTATAAATTCTTTTTTAAAAGTTTTTGTTTTATTTTTTAAATTTCTTTTTATTAATTTTGTTTAATGCTTTCTCTGCTTTGTCTAATAACTACGTTCATTTTATTCCCATTTTTAAAAATTATTTGATTAATTATTAATTTAGTTATTGTTATCAATTTGTTTTTATCTTTTATATTATTAAGGTATATTTTACTTTACTTTACTTTACTCTACTTTACTTTTATCTATATTTAATTTAACTTATTTGATTTACTAATTTTTTGTTGCTTTCTATTCTGTTTTTTTTCACTTTTTTTCTATTACTACCTTTTTTGAGATATTTTTTTCATTCGTTTTTTTTTTGTTTATTTGACATTTTTCATATAATTATATTTAATTCTATTAAGTAAATCAACTTGAAATAATTTGGTTTACCTAACTGGCTAATGGAACTTATTTCCTTTCTATATTTTCTTTATATATTTTCATACTTTCTCAATTCAAAGCCTTTTTTGTGTGTGTTTTGAAAAAAAAACAAGAAAAAAAAGAAAAAAAATATCATAGCTGATAATATACTTTTGTTTTGACCCATATCATTGGATATTAATTACTGCGCATATCTGTACTTGTATGTATAAAAACAATAACCCACATTTGTGGAGTTTATTTCTTTTCCCCCGTTGTGATGGTCGCAATTTTGAAATATGCTGGCTTAATAAAGAAAACAGATGCTGGAGAAATACTGCTGTTATTTTACGATTATAGCATTTGTGGTTTTTTTTCCAAGCAGTCGATTCAAGGGTTGAGATTAATTATTTTGAAATTCCGGATTTAACTGGATTTGATTAGGATGAGACTAATTAGTTGTTTATTGATATGTGTTTTCAGTTTTGCGTTAAGCAGTTTGGCAGCATCAACATATGCTGAGGATAAAGAGGACCCACCATTATCTCATATAGTTACATTTGATATTCAACAAGGAGACGAATATTTTGGAAAGTTGCAGTTGGGATTATTTGGGTCAATTGTACCAAAATCCGTTCGAAATTTTGTTGAATTAAGTAAAAATTCAGCAGGATCTGGGTATAATCATACAATCTTTCATCGAGTTATAAAAGATTTTATGGTGCAAGGGGGAGACTTTGAGTTTTTCAACGGACGAGGAGGATATTCGATATATGGGAATACTAAATTTGACGATGAAAATTTTTTTGTTGGTTTCAAGAAGGCAGGATATTTGGCGTATGCTAATAGTGGGCCTAATTCCAATGGATCACAATTTTTCATAACCACGAATATTGATGAGTGGTTAACAGGGAAGCATGTTATAATTGGGAGAGTGTTGAATAAGGAGAGTTTAAAAATCTTGGATAGGATTCAAAATGTTGAAACAGATAGTAATGATAAGCCATTGACGAATGTCAGTATCGTTGATTGTACAGTTACTAATTTGATTGTATCGGAGAAGTCTACAAGTGAGTATTTGGAGAAAATTCGACCCAAGCCTATTAATCAAACATCGACGGTTTTATTTTTTTTAATTTTTTTCACAGTAGGAACAGTTGTAGCGATTAAATATCGAAATTACTATTATAAGAATCAATTAAAAAGAGATTTATTATATGAGGATTAGATAAGGATAAAAGATGAAGGAAGTTATTAATTTATTAGTTTTAAATAAATAAATATATAGGTAAATCCATAAACAAAAGAAAATAAACAAGTAAATAAGTAAAAACTGAACAAAGTAAATAACAAAAAATGATAAAGAGATATAGATAAAAAGATATAGATAAAAACAATTAGAAAATTAATTGGAAATTAGATTATAACCTGAAAGATATTAATGAAAAAGAATAAACATTAGAGTAAAAAGAGTAAAAACCAATTAGAAAAGATATATAGATATCTGCTTTTTTTTTGTTTTTTTGTTTGTTTGTTTGTTTTTTTGTTTTTTTGTTTTTATTTTATAAAGTAATCAAGTAAGTAAATAAGGAAATAAGAAGATAATTAGATAAAAAAAGTAAATAAATAAGTAGATAGGTAGAGGTAGGAATAAAAATTAAGCAGTAATCTGTTCATGGTGACCTTGATCGAAATGTTTTTCGGTTTCAGTCATACCATTCAATTCATTTTCTAAATCCTGTTGGTGTTTTTGGTATTCAGCATTTTCTATTGCTTCTTCGTCGCTGGTATCATAAACCTCGTTGCTTGTGTTGTGCATGGATAAGGAAGGTTTAACAACGGCAGAGTCGAGGGTCCAGTTGCTTAGGGAGTTTTCAGCATCGATGATTATTTGTTTTGATGCTTCGTAACCGTCATAAGCAGGTCTGGTCTCACCAGGAATAACAGGATTGTCGTCTAATAGTTCTAGTAAAGCTTTGCCGTAGCCTGCGATGAGGGCCATTTTTTCAGCGTGTTCACGAATTGAGTCAAATTGGTAGTTGAAGGCCAATTTTAATTTGTCTCTGGTGATGTTGGATAACTGAGCTTCAGCCACTAAGGATTCCGCTTCAGCACGAACCAATTCCTGTTCCAAGACCATGATTTTAGGGGATTGAGGGTCTTTATACTTCAAGTAGGCAATTTTATCAGTGATTCTAGCCTTTCTGTCCCTTGATGGCTGAACAGAGGACTCAATGTTTCTTATGGACTTGACGGTTAATCTGTACTGATCGTAACGGTCAATGAATAGGTCGTCCAATTCGCCCAATTCGTACATTAGAACACCCAATTTATCAGTGATATCGGAGACGTCGTCTTCGTTTTCTTCACCCCAGAGAGATAGTTGTTTGGCTACATTTCGTCTTTCGCTTGCGACCAATTCCAAGGCACGCATTACGTTTTTCTCCATTTTGACATATTGAGCTAGCTTTCGCGAGAGTTCCGGGCCAAAAGTGCCAGCAGTGTTCTTTCTAAAGGACGAAGCAATGCCGGATTTACCAAAGTAGTGTTTTTTGGTGGAGGAAATTGGAGGAGGAGGAGACTGCAACTGGGAAGCAGTGGGAGCCCTTGAGTTTCGTAAAGAGTAAGTTCTGTGCATTTTGAGATAGGTGTGGAGAGGAAAACCAAGGATAGTTGAGAAGAGAAGTGATTGGCGAGGGTAGTAAAGAGAAAACAAAAACAACAGGACTTTAGAAGGGAAACAGAGAAGCAGCAAGGGGAAAGTAAGAGGATATATAATTGATCCAGGAGGTGAGGTAACGATGGGGGAAGCTTGCTCTTTCTCCTATTGCACTGGTGCACTTGAAACAGATATGGCAATAGGCTGCTCAAGTTGGTGTGGAAGCTGCTGTTTGCGGATTGTGGTGGAGCAACCTTTTTAGACTTGCTCCACCGCACTGATGCACACGTGTGCTGAGTCATCAGAAACAATGACGTAGCCGGCACACTTGTGGTGTGTCAGCGCTGACTCAGCAGCGCGTGTGCGCCTTCCCGAAGCGGCCGAACGTGGCGCCACCACTCTGGGTGACCTGCGTCGGCTAAAGCGTGTGCGTGTGGCCGGCACATGACCGGAGCGGAGGCCCAGCGGCGCCGGCGAAGGAGATTTTGCTCTGGCAGCAACGGCAGCACCAGCAGATGCAGCGGCAGCAGGGAGGTGGTAGAGGCTATCGTGTATGTGCCGCTGGAGGTGCGTGGGAAGCTGGGGTTGGGCGTGTGCAAAGCGTGGGAAGCTACGCAGTTCCAGAGCCACTGCAGCAAAAGGGCTCAAAGTTAAGCGAATTGAGGTGGTGAGTAAAGTTCTTCCTGATTCTCAAGTGTTTGACACATTTCTTGCGAACATGCCCCGTCTGCTCACTCACGCTTTGCTCCTGGACGCTGCTTCCAAGGTGCAATTTGCTGTGCTCCTTCTTCTACATGAATAGTTACTTTTCTGCTTCTTGCTAAGGCTGACCAATCAGCACCCACTGCTGCTTTCCCCACAAATCAAAATTGCCGGTCTTAAATGAATATGACTGCAAAAAGCATGAACACTGGCCTTATTGCCAATTGTTCCTCAACAATAACAGCATGAATATTAACAGTAATAATTTAATACCAATGCTGTTACGCCTGTTGTTCCTCCTGTCTATTTCCCAACCATCGCGTTTTTTCTCACTCTTAACAACCTTTGCTACTGCTCAATTTCTTTTCGCTAGAATGACCTTTCTTTCTAACAAAATCATTTTCTAACAAAATCATTTTCTAACAAAATCATCAAAAAAAGAAAGCATCAGAAAAATACGTTGCAAATAATGTAAAATTCAATCCATATAAATTCTTTGCTTTTTTTCTCTCTCTCTTTTTTTCTTTCTCTCTACCTTGGATTTTCATCAATTTGCCTTAATTTATACCATACTATACTATCCTTCTAATTTCAGTCCTTTCTCATCAACCTGCTTTTGTTTGAAACCTTACTCAAGTCACATATATGGAAAATTTACTTTCTTTATCCCATTTTAAACAGAAACTACCTATTCATTTGATCTCTTTGATTTTTAAAAACTTACCCGATAACTTAACTTTCCTCCTCTCCTTATCAAATGATACGTTAATATCCTCCATTTCTTCCTTCCACGTCTCCAACAACCTCTTTATTCACCACAACTACAACTTCAAAAAAAATATTCCATACACACCAATATCCCCAATTAATGGCTTAAATGATCTTCTAACTGCCAACGAAAACTCTTTACTAAACAAAAACCACAATAAAAACAAACTCATTCTCAACTTGCTGGACTTTTTAAACTTATCTCCTTTTAATAAAGACCTACTCACCCATTCAAACTCAATTCACTTTAAATTATTCATTCTAAATAACTCAGACTTAACTCTTTTCCAAAATCTTATTAATTTTATCATTTCAATTTTAATCAAATACACAAACAATCTTCATTCTAATCAGAATCTTTATTCTAATCAGAATCAGAATGATAACCATAACAATAACAATAACAATAACAATAACAATAACAAGTTTATCTTGAAAAATTTCAACTTTTTAATCATCACAGGCAATGAAATCTCCCTCTCTTCCCATCAAAAAATAAACTTGCTTTTATCTTCTCTCCTAAAAAACTCCTCTTTCAACACCTTTTTCAATTTCAACATTTCAAAATCTGACTGGAACTCAACCCTTCTACCATCTCAAAATCATTCCTCATACAAACTACTAAGTCTATCCTCTAAAAACAACTTTGTCAATTGTAACACCTTTGAACACCCACAGAATTTGGAAAACTTGAAAAAATTTAACAACTTGAACTTTCTAAATCTATCAAGCAACAAAATATCCTCCTCCTCCATTTTCACCTCACTCAACTCTCTCCAGTCCCTAACATGGCTAGACTTATCTAACAACAACTTTCTCAACCTAAACAACATCTCCTCCTGCTTGAATCTACTCAACTTAAAATACTTATCTCTTGCCTCTAACAACACCTTCCAAATTCACCCAAACTTTATCCAAAACCTATTCAACCTCCAATCTTTAAACTTATCCAACAACAACCTTTCTCAATTGGATTCCTCCTTTTTCTCAAACAACTTGTCTCTAAAAACTCTCAATTTATCAAACAACAACCTAACAAAAATCAACTACCTAAACCATCTCTCTCAATTGACCACCCTCGATCTATCAAACAACAAAATCTCCTCCATTTTCAAAAATTCCTTCTCCCACTTGATCAATTTATCTCATCTAGATTTGTCCCACAACAGAATCGAATTCATCAACGGTCTCAAACCACTCAATAACTTGCGTTCTCTAAACCTATCAAACAACTATATCGATAAAATCCAAAATCTCTCTGACTTGTCAGTTCTATCAGATCTCGACTTGTCCTCAAACAGAATTTCAAGAATTCAAAATATCAACCACTTGCTCAATCTAAACTACCTCAGATTGGGCTACAACACAAACATCAAAAAAATCGAAGGCTTGAATCATCTATCAAACCTACATCACTTGAATTTAATTGGCGTCCAAATTGTCGATATCGATAACCAAATCCTACAATCTGACTCTCCTCTAAACTTTAGCATTGTCATGTCTAGCCCAACTTATATCCAACTCGAAGATGAATCAAAAATTAAACAAATGAAAAGCTCAAAAATGAGCTTTACTTATCTAATGTTTTATTTCAACTTTTAATTGTTCAATTGTTCAATTGTTCAATTCATATTTCACTCTTGCATTTGCTTTATTTATTTATTTTTTTCAACCAATGAACACTTTCGCATTTTCATGCTTTTTATCTTTTTACCAGGAAAACTAAAAAAACAAAAACAATAGGGAAAAAAAAATTAAAAATCAAAGAACTTTTACTTGCATTTTTTTGCTAATGATTTACTTTTTATTTTCTTCTATACTCCATACTATACGATTATTTTTTTCTTATATATACCATATCTTATATTCTATATATTTTATACTTTATTTAGTTTATCAATAAACAAATATCAAAAGAATTGCCTGTTTTTCATAAACCAATCCGATTTACATCTCCAAATCAACCAAAGTCTGAAAAGATAGAAAACTACAATTAAAAAAGCTAAGATAACACAGTACCAAATCTATAAAATAAAATAAAGAAACGAGATAAATCCTGGTGAAACACCAATTTTTAATTGGTTCCCAATGTTTATAAACTCTTCAACTCCAGGAATGGCTGAAGAACTGGAAGCAGACGATGAAACCCTGTAGCCATTTACCAACGTAACAACCACAGGCATTGTTTCCGAGGATAAAGACATTGTCAAAGTTACGTATCTTGTTTCAGTGCTGTCCCAACTTTGGTTTGGCTCAGAATACACTGTTTGACTTAACTCTGCACAATCAGCTCCATCAGCATCGCATTCAGCAGTGGTGTAATAAACGTCAGTATCTAGAGAAGACTCTGTGTTGGTGACTGGTGCACAATCACTTTCAGAACATAAAACAGTCAAGAGAAGAGACTCAGAGCCCACAGAAACATGAGTTTCATAGGCAATGGATCGTGTGTTTGCAACTTCTGAAGAAGTAGTAAATGGCTCACTTGCTCCAGAAGATTCAACAACAATAGACGATTCTAGGGCAGTACTAGAAAAACTGAGGAAATCACTTACGACTGATGAAGCATATTCTTTCGAGATGTTCAAAATTGAGCTGGTTTCATAGGCAATGGTGTTTTGGTCGTTTTCATTATATCCAGTAGACTCTTCTGGTATATCAGAAAAAGAAATAATCATCTCAGGACTGGCACTTGCAAATGTGTATGTATCTGTAACTAAGACGTAATTTTCACACACACTGTCTTCGTTACAAACAACAGCAGAAGAAATTGAATCATAATAATTAGCAACAGTTGTTTTGGATACATCTCCTGCAGAACTGATTTCAGAAGCGATTATTTCTTGGGAAACTGTTTCGTAAGCAGTGGACTCAGAAAGAAGTAATTTCAAGGAACTATCTTGAATATCAAGAGCAGAAGAAACCAAGTCATTGATTTTAGTATTTGGATATTCAGCTGTTGCTATTTCGGAAAATGCCATGCTAATTGTAGTTTCAGAAAGTGGGCAGTATGTTGTATATGAAGTTATAATATCATTGACTGTTGTTACAACAGTTGTTAACCCAGTCGTTAACATTGTTGTCTCACAGTTATTATCAAAACAAGAAACACTCTCAAAAACAGTAGTCGAAATAGCATTAGTTGAAATAGCATCTGTTGTAATAGTAGTTTGTAAGCTTAAATCTATTGTTGAAGTATATTCTTGAATTGGAATACCTCGAGAGCGAATTTCTGTAATAGAATCTTCTGAAACAACCGAAAGACTCAGGCTACTCTGCGATAGCATTGAGCCTAGAATAGACTCATTGGAAGCAGTTGTTTCAACAGAACTAGATGTTGATAAACTTTGATAACTGTTGCTGTTTGAAAAATCAACTGAATAACTACTATGAATATAATTGATAACATTAGAAGAGCTGGGAACAGCAGTAGATACTTGAAAAGTATATTCAACAGATGAAAATTCAGTTTCTTTACCATTCACACTAGAAGTTGAAAAGCCTGAGCTCTGAACTAAACTCTCAATAGAAGGAACAACAGAAGTAGGTGTAGTTAAGGGACAAAATGTTGTATATGTTATAACAGTAGTTCCAATTCTAACAGTAGCTGTTGTGAGTCCGGTGGTAATAGTTGTTGAGATACAATCAGTCGAATCACCAATACAAGAAGATGATAAAAATGTAGTTGCATCAATTGAATTTGAGGGACTTTCAAAGTTTGAGCTTAGAACACTAGTTGGCGATGTTTCTAAGTCTGAGCTGAAAGCATCACTATTTAAAATTGTACTGGAAGTCCAGCTTATATCGGTATTTAAATTAGTTAGAGTGTATTCTATGGGACAATATGTAGTATATATTGTTAAAGTCCCTTGAATTAATGTTGTGACTGTAGTAACACCGGTGGTGATAATTTCTGTTTCACAATTTACATTATTATTAGAGCAGAAAGTTGATGTTAGGGTTGTTTCTTGAACTCTGTTTGAAGTTGAAGTTGAAGTTGATGATTGAAAGGAGCCGTAATCAACATCAGCCAAAACCAGAGAACTTTCAATAGAAGTGGTTAACACTGTAGAAGACGAATCTAATACAGATGAGGATGATTTTTCCATCTCCATAATAGCACTGAAAGAAGAACCAAGATTCAATAAAGACTGAATTTCACTTATAGAGAAAATCTCAGATGAAGGTTGATAATTTGAATCATTAATTTTTTCTGCAGTTAATGGACAAAATGTCGTATAAACAGTAACCATGTTTTCAACAATTGCAGTCACAGTGGTTAAACCAGTTGTAAGAGTTATTGAGTTACATTGGTTATCCAAACAGGTTGATGTTGTAATTATAGTAGTTGAAATATCATCTGTGCTAGCTGGAATATCATATGTGTTAGTTGGAATACTTTGAGAAGTCTTATAGACTGATGATGAATATGAAATCAAGTTATCATAAGATGATGAGAGATCAATAGAATCAGTTGGAATATTCAAATTAGTTTCTTGAGAAATAATTTCAGATGATGAATGAATTGCAAAGCTTTCAGAAGATAATAACCCAACAACCGAAGATTCAGTGGTGGGCAAAGGAACTAAAAAAACATAAGACACTTCAGAACTACTAAAAGTTCCAGTTATATCAACAGCACCTGTTTCGACAGCAGTTGAAGAGCAGTGATGGTTTGAACAAGAAGTTATGGTAACTGTCGTGATGTAAACGTCAGTTGTGTCATAAGCATATATAGTTGACAATAAAGCTGCCTCAACAGTCGGTGAACCTTCATTATAGCTTGAACCAGCCAAAATTAGAGAGAAGTTTGTGGAAAGAATTATTGATATGAGAAATATTAGAGTACGTTGGTTCATTTCGAAATATTAAGTGAATTGTTTATGGCTAAAAGGATCACCTAAGTTCAACGCAAGGCATTGTATCATTTTATATATTTATAGTTGCCAAAAACCAGTTTCTGTCTTTCCCATATACAGCATAATAATGAATAATACATCTTTTTTGTTCTAACTTCAAACATTGGAGATACAGTAGCTTTTCAAACACCTCTGAAGAACTGATATTTCAACCCAAAACCATATCGAAAATTTTGGACCTGTCAAAAAACTCCAGACACAGAACCAATCTTGTGGAAGCTGTCATTTGTACACTAGCATGCATGTTCTTGCAGAAATAACCAGTTATTTGGTTTTGAATAAAAAACTTGATCTGTGAGCTTTTTTGTAGTAAGTCAAAACCAACTTGCTGAAACAAATGCTCTATTCCTTTATTATGAGTGACCATCTTATTAATATTTGCAATCTTTTCCTATTAATTTTTTTTCTTTTACTTGTTTAAAGTTTGCAAATCACATTATCACAGATCTTTTTGCGAGAATAAAAAGGTTTCTTCCGATTCTTATCTTCATTTAAAGTTGCAACATTAAATGAGAGAGATTTCACAAAAGAATTTTATCTAAAAATATTTTTCTCGTGGAGGCCCAACTGGATAAAATATTTAGTTATATATCGCTTTTTTTTTGCATCACTATTTCCAATTTATTTATTTGATTGATAATAATTATCACATTAGCTATCAATATTTCACAAGTTTAACTAAGCTGCCCACTTGCTAAAAAGATACATGATTATGAACCCTATTTAGAAGTATCAGAATGAAAAAAAAATATATACAAAATCACCATTAGACCAACTCCATTGGCCCGGTACCAAGATTAAAGTAATTTTTCAACGCAACCTTTTTCATTTTTTTTTTCTTTTCAGATTTTGATTCCATTAATTCTGGGATCTTTTCTTTAAGCATTTCCAACACCAATGACTCACCAGTTGTAACTCTTGATGTAATAATATCAGCACATTTTCCCTTGTTGATTTCAGAGAGAAATTTTTCAATTTTCTCATTGTATAATTTTGGGTTTTCGCTGTAGTTAGTAAATATTAGGGAGTCACGAAAAATCATTTTTTTGATAAAGTTTTTTTGTTTTTGTGTTGCGGGAGCTATTCTCCATCGAGAGGTTTTGGATGTAATATATGACGGAACATATTCGTCAAGAAATGTTTCAACTGTTTCAATTAGTTTATTTAAATCACTTTCATGCTCAATAATTGGAGTTTTCTTCACAAAATAACTGGGTTTTTTTGTTGATTTTGGCCAATATTTTTGTCTATAATTGTACTCTGCGGTATATAATAATATTTTTTGATCTTGTGGACCAACTTCCGATCTATGAACTTTGACATATGCAGTGCCTTCACAGGAAACGGTCCATGCATCACTTGCTGTCTTGATAAAGTTTATATTACTTTCAGAGAAGGCCTGTTCATAAGGATACATATTAAGGGAATTTAGTTTAACATAATGTTTGATACCAGATATTTCATTGAAAAAGATTTTTTCGATTTTTTTGTCTTTGAGTTTCTGTAAAGTTACTGATTCATAAGGACCTTGATTTGTATCTTTATTATCTTGATTATTATCTTTTTTTTTTTTTTTATTATTAGTAACAACATCATCATCATTAATGAATTGGATAGAGTCTTCTTTACCAAATAGAGTAGGTAAGATATTTAGATCGTTTTGTAGATTCTTCGGAATAAAATTTATGACATGACAAATTGATTTATCGCCATGTAATCTTAAACCTCTTCCAATCATTTGAACCATCAAGTTTGGAGAATTGGTTGGCTTGACTAGAAAAATTGCGTCAATTTGTGGGATATCAGTACCTTCAGTAAAGACATTACAATTCATTAAAATGTTGATCTTTCTTTGTTTAAAGTCTTCAATAGTTTGAAATCTTACTTTGTTATTTGTAGTTCCAGTGACAAAGGCACTTGGTATATTATTTTCGTTGAATAGTTTTGTTAAGTTTTGAACATGACTAACATCTGCGCCAAATAGTAGAACAGATTTAAAATTATAAGTTTTATTTAGCTGCAAAAAAATTTTTAAAACTAAAGAATTCATTTCTGGAGTGTTTAAAAGTTTTGATAATTGACTGTTATTGGATTCTTGGCCTAAGATCCCAATTTGTTTCATATCATCAATATTACCATTGTCATTACCATTTTCAATTTCATTGTCAATGTCATCATTTGTATCGAGTTCGTTTTCGTTTTCAACTTGATTGTCGTTAAACTGTTCATCTAGATTTAAAGAAAACTTATCGGTGACAACAGTGGTGAACTTGAGATCAGTTAGCCAACCATCTTCAATCATTCCGGGAAGTGATTTATGAAAGACCAAATGATCCAAAATTCTTGACAATGATTTGCCATCGTGTCTTCTTATTGTGGCAGAAAACCCAGCAACAGAAATCCCTGATTTAAAATCATGAGAGCCAAAATGAGATAGAATAGTTTGGTATGTTGTCGATGCAGCATGGTGAACCTCATCGATAATAATCAATTTGAAATAATCAGGATCGTAATTGGGTAGTCGAGGATTGCTGTAGAAAACCAAGGACTGGATCGAAGCAATGACAATGTCATAGTTGATTGGATCGACTTTCAAATCGCCCATATCAATGCCAATTCTGTATTCTGGCAAGATCTGAGACATTGTTTTGGCTGCCTGGTAGGCCAACTCTTTTCTATGGACTAAAATCAAGGTCTTGGTCTTGAAAGAGGAGTTCTGGTTTTGTGATTTTACATGGTCAATGAACTTTTTGATCAAATGGCTGAAGATCACAGTCTTTCCTGAGCCAGTGGGTAACGAAACACCTATTCTCCTCTTGTTTTCCTGTGTGAGGGCCTTGAAGCATCTGTCCAAGCACTCCTGCTGGTAGTCGCGAAGCTGGAAAGCAGCAAGCCTTTCTCGCCCCACAACCGTCGAGAATCTGGCCCAGCATCTCGCTGGGAAGAGCCCAGTTCGAGCCCAGCGCTGCAGTGTTCCTGTAATCCTCAACATGTCTGCTTCTTTTGATCTCTTCTCTTCCCTCTGCTATTTTTGAACCTCCTCCAAAGTGCCGTCACCCTGCTCAAATCCGCTGAATCAGGCAAAAAGAAACAGGATATAATCAGCCCAACGAACCTCAGTTTCTCCAGCAAAACCACCACAAAACAGCCATCTCTGCTCCTCCTCGAGTGCCCCAGCAGAACTGATTCCACTATTGAACCACTATTTGAATCCTTCCAGTAAGATCAGTCGAGCACGAAACCAGTTTGGCACGAAACTGATTGCGACGTTGGCTCTTCTTTCCACTGTTCAACCGTTGAGGAAGCCACCAAGTAACTTTCTCTCACGATAGCCTTCACTGAGCTGGCCAACAGTTCCTTTAATTCCACAGGAACTTATCGCATTTTATTTTCTCGCTTTGAAGATTTATTTATTCGTCTTAGGAAGTTTTTCGTTTTTTAGTTCTACCAGTAAATCTCAACCTCGTTTATCCCTAGGCTCTTTCTATCATGTCGGATAATAACCACAATAATAGCAATGAAGTTAACAACTCTGCTGCATCTTCGGATATGGAAGACCCTCTAACAAAGTTGGAACAGGCTAGGCAATTAGCTTTATCAAACTCAAGCTTAATTCCCGATGTAATTGAGACAATATGTGCTTTAATCAATTCGTCAAATGATAAAAAAATCTTAAAATGGTGTGTAAATTTCATTGATTACATTTTCAACAATAATGAGCCAAGTCATCAACTAAATTTTGAAACCAAGAAAAAATTATCAATTACAGTTTTAAACTCGTTAATTAGTCTATCCCCCTTATTAAACAACATCAACAGCATTAATAACCTTAACAGCATCGATATAAATGATCCAAATAATTTCTACGATTTCAAATTCATTGAATCGATCATCAGAATTTTCACATCCATCTATGACTTGGTCTTTTATTATTTAATCAATGATATCCCCAATGACCAGGTTTATAACAATCTAATCAATTTTAAAACCTTGATTTTGTCCTTTAGTCATACAAATTATCCGTTGATTCCAACAATAGATCCAGTTAAAGATCAGTTTTCTTCCTCTATCGCGATCAAATGTCTTATTATAAGATTGATCGCGAAAATCATTCAAACTCAATCTATTTCTCCTCCAAAGGATCCAAGAAAAAGAAGATTTGAAATGAAAAATCAAATCATCGACGTATCAATATCAATCATCGCAAAGAATCACCCTTTTCTAATTCAAAATATTCTTTTAGCTGAATCCCAAGGTTACTTGGATTTATTACTAAATAACCTAAATGACGATTATTTATTACAAACTCCAATTTTTACTACAACTATTTTTTCCCTAACTAAACTAATCAAAAAAAGACCCTCTTTAACTACTAAAATCTTGAACAATTTAATCAATTATGACACCTCAAAGAAATTGCCTTACAAATTCCAAATTGTCAAAATAGCAAAAGATATAAATGACTTAGAATTGGTTAAATTTAAATTAAATAAAAGATTTTCAAACAGAATGATTAAAAATTTTATTAACCATTGTTTCAAAAATAACTTATTACCCCCTCCAAACCCTGATTTAGCTAACGCAAACAATAATAACAACAATAATAACAGTGACAACGACTTGACAGCCTTGAACAATCTATCCCTAAAATTTAGCAAAACTTCATCATTTTTAATGACAAAATTGGATGAACAAAGAAAAAAGGGAATTTTTTATCAATCAAATGAGGATAAAGAATTTATAAACTTTATTAATAACGAATTTAAACAAATTCCTAAAAATTCAATTGAAAAACTATCAACCGACCAAATCTCAAAGGACTTTAATAATTTAAATAAAAAAAGAAAATTTAATGATGAAATTAATGAATTGATTAAAAAACATTATCCTGAAACTACTTTAGAATTACCAATTACTAACAATAATAATAATAATAATAATAATAATAATAATAATAATAATAATAA
Organism: Ascoidea rubescens DSM 1968; assembly: GCF_001661345.1. NCBI lineage: Eukaryota > Fungi > Ascomycota > Saccharomycetes > Ascoideales > Ascoideaceae > Ascoidea > Ascoidea rubescens. Next base: position 3,110,646 of record NW_017962913.1, read on the forward strand.
TAATAATAATAATAATAATAATAATAATAATAATAATAATATTACTGGTCATACAAATACTCTTAAAAATTTATATACTTTAATTGGTAGTAATAATGAATTGAATAGTGTCGACGTTTCAATGTTAAACACAAATGGTAACAATGATTTATTAATAAATTTAATTCTTATTTCAATTGGTAAGGTTGATCTTGAAAAATTGGTTACCGGTTTATCTGTAATATCAGAAAGATATAAATCTACTTTTGAAGAAAGAATAAGATTGAAAAACACAAAAAGATCATTGATTTCTAATGAGGGAAACGAAAAAAAGCAAGGTCAAAATAATAACAATAATAACAATAATAACAATAATAACAATATCAATATCAATGCTATTAATAATAAGATATTGGATAAAGCTAATGGGTCATTAATTGCTCCTGATCATGTTTATAGAAATACTGAAGACAATGATATGAATTTTGATGAGAACTATGAGTCTGGAATTCCATATATTCTACCAGTTCCAACCAAGTTTACATTGAAAGAAAAAAAAGAGCATATTAAATTAATTATCAATAATTACTTAAAGTTAGCTAATATGGATCAAATAAAATTATCCTCGTTAATAAATAACAGTAATACTGATGAGGATAAAGAGAATAATAAAAAGAGTCAAATTAAAATTCAAAAAGTAGCCATACCTGAATGGAAAAAGGACTCATGGTTGATTTTATTGACAAGACTAGCCACAAGAGGAATCTACTCCAGACTTGACAAAGAAAGACAGAAAGAAGACAAGATGGAGAGATTAGAAAATTCTTCTGATACAAGTCAAGAGAGTGGCGAAGAAAAAGATATTGAATCTGAGAATAAAGCTAATGGTTTGAAAAATGAAGAAAACGACTTGGAAATTAATGATAAAACAAGCATTAGTGTTGAAACAAATGGAAAAAATAAAATTGATGGGTCAAATAAAACCGAAAATGAAGAATTAAGTGACTTGATAAGGGAAGCGTTGTTTAATTATTTCTTAGAAGACATTCACGAACGAATGGAGGTTGTTATTGAATGGCTAAATGAAGAATGGTATTCAGAATATGTCAAAGAAGAAAGTGAGATTCAGAGACAAGCTAAATTAAAAAATCAGAAGTTAAGTGATGAAAAAGTTTTTAAACTAATTAAAACACCTACATATCTAAAATGGACCAATAAGATCCTTGATGCAATGATACCCTTTTTGGATTTAAAGGACCGAAAGGTATTTATCAGGTTATTTTCAGATTTGTCTTACTTGAACAAGGATATTATTTTAAAATTGAAACCGTTGTGTTTAGATCCGTTGAGAGGAATTTTGGGAAAGCAAACTATTCAGTATCTCATAAGGTTTAGGCCACCTGTGAAGGAGTATTGTTTGGAATTGTTGAATGAGGTAAAAGAAGCAGAGAAATAAACTCAAATTATGAGACAACTTTGCAGCCAGATTTTTTTGATTGAGTATTTACGTTAAATAGGAAATCTTTATTGTGCAAAATTACCCCAGACACAATAAGTATGATGAGGTGCTAATATTTCGAGGTGTCACTATTACGGGACGTAAAACCTTTTATAGTGGGCTGTTCGGGCTAATTTCTTTGATTATACTGATAGAGACGTGCAAACGCTGTAGTAAATGGTATTTAGTGTATTAGCTAATAGGGTAAATAATCAATAATAACAGTGATTTATCTGTCACGTTTTAGAAACATCAAGTTTCTCGGAGATTGTTGCTGAAAATAATTAAGGTTTGGTTTAGTAATAAATTTGCAAAGTGAAATAATAAGATGAGAAGTGAAAAATAGAATAACTATTGGGCTATATAATCATAAACCTAATATGAATATTGAATAAATGATAAGAGATAGCAGGCAGCAGAACATAACAAGCTGCTGTTAAAAATGTGATGGTTTAAAAAATGAATAGACATTGAATTAAAGTGTTTTATTTTTTTAAAGAAAAAACTTGATTTTATACTAAATTAGACGAAATAAATTTAATGAAGAGCGTAAAATAGAAAAAAACTATAAAAGAAAAAGATAGAATAAAAAGAAAGAATAAAAAATCATATCATATCAGTGACCATTAATAAAGATAATCTAATATTTACAAGCAACATAGATTGATTATTTTTTTGATTCAATTTTTTGGACTAATTCAATGTATTTTTCTGTTGAGAAGGATTTTGGTCTTTCAATAGAAGAACCGTAAGCTCTGTCGAGAATTAATTGTGGCAAGACACCAAAGGCTCTTGAGACACCGAATAAGACAGTGTAGAAGGAGGCTTCAGTTAAACCGTAGTATTGTAGTAAGACACCTGAGTGTGAGTCTACATTTGGCCATGGGTTTTTAGTTTTACCATGTTTGGTTAAGACTTCAGGGGCAACTTCATAGATGTTAGAGACCAATTTGAATAATTCATAGTCAGGCATGTGTTTCAAAGCGAATTCTCTTTGAGCAGTGTATCTTGGATCAGTCTTTCTCAAGACAGCATGACCGTAACCTGGAACAACTCTACCAGCATTAAGAGTATCCCACAAGTATTTTTCGATGGCAGGTTTTGAGTAGTCACCATTGAGGGTTTCTTTCATACCGAATAACCATTCAAGAACTTCTTGGTTGGCTCTACCATGTAAAGGACCAGCTAAACCGTTTAAACCAGCAGCAAGAGATAAGAATGGGGAGGATAACGCAGAACCAACTAAATGAGTGGCATGGGCAGAGACGTTGCCACCTTCGTGATCAGAGTGGATAGTCAAGTATAATCTCATCAATTCGACGAATTCTTTGTTTTCACCGTAACCTAACAAGTTGGATAAGTTAGCACCGTAATCCAAGTCTTTGTTGATTGAAGGGATTTTACCATCTTTGAAGACGTTTCTGTAAATTTTACCAGCAATGAGAGGCAATTTAGCTAATAAGTTGATGGAATCATCAAAGGTGTATGACCAGTAATCCTTCTTGTTGACACCCTTTGCGTAAGCCTTAGCGAATTCGGATTCAGTTTCTAAAGCAGTGATGGCTAAGGAGAATTGAGCCATTGGGTGCAAGTTTGCTGGGCATCTGTCGATTAAATCGATGACATGTTGAGGTAAATCGGATCTAGCAGCTAATTCGGCAGACAAGGCAGTGGTTTGGGCTTGAGTTGGGACTTCACCGGTAAGCAATAACCAGAATAAAGCTTCAGGCAATGGTTCGTCTCCACCTGGGGCTTTTGGTAATTCATTTTGAATGTCAGGAATAGTTCTACCTCTGAATCTTATACCTTCGATAGGGTCCAAGACGGAACCTTCCCAGACTATACCTGGGATACCTCTCATACCACCGTAGGCTTGTTCTAATAAGACTTCACCAATGACGGTTTTACCCTTTTCTTTTTTGAATTTTTTAATTGCTTCAGCCTTTTCAGGATATATTTCAGCGAATCTTTCTTTTAAGGTTTTTTCCTTAGCAATGGTTGAGTAAGCCTTAGCAGAGTTGTTGAGGAAAGATTTGGTAGCATTTTGTCTCAATAAAGAGGAACGGAGAGAAACTTTAGAAGCTAAAGAGGCCATTTTGAATATAGTATTTTATAAGTATAGGGGGAGAGAATATAAGTGCAAGATCCTAAAGTAGAAACGAGAATTGAAGATCTGGATTGAAAAAAAGAATCAAAAAATATAAAAAACTGGACAATAAATAATTATTGATGTGATGTGAATATCAATAATGGGACTATTGTGTTTGTGGTCAGAAAAGTATTAGTTACAAAGAGGAAGTAGAACTAAAAACAGGGACGAGTATGATATATATATATATATATATTTAGTGAATATTGAAGACAGATGTGAAAGAGAATATGACAATGGAGAGAAATAAAGAGAAAAATGAAAACTTATATAGTGATTTGGAGAGAGGGAAGCGAGGGCAAGAAATGGACAAATGAAAAAGAGAAGGAATTGAGCTAGTATGAGATAAAAGGAAGGTAGATCAAATAAAATGAGATAAAATGAGATAAAAATGATTTCAAAAATGATAAAAAATTGTGAGAAAGTGAGTTGCATGCATTTTGGAAATAGAGTTTGGCGGAAAAGAGATGAAATTCAGCAAAACACTGCAAATCTGCAGATAGGCTCCCACGCTGCAGGTACTCAGCTCGACGGATCCACTCAGATTCCTCCAGATCCAATGGTGCGTGTTCATTACTACCGCACGCATCTCGCTTTTCGACCTGCGCTGCGCTCTTTCTGGGGAGCGCTCTTAGGTCTCAATGCGGGTGATTCCCCATTCGCGCGCGCAGCAGATTCTGCACCACACGGGGCCGCTGTACGTAAGCACTCACACTGTGCATGTCATCTGCTGCTGCTCCACTCATGTGCAGCAGTCCTCCAGTCCCTTCTCCACGGGGAAGTATATAACGCGCCTCGTAGGGTCTGGTCATGTCTTTTGAAAAGTGAGTGGAAAAGCAGCAGTGATCCGTGACTGGAACCGACTGAGGAACCGTTGGAACGAGCAGAGCACTAGCGTTTGGCCTTGCGCTGATTGGCTGAACCCGATTTCTAGTGCAGCAGACCCACGCTGCTGGTCCTGGTTTGGAGGGACGACTTTTTCATCCCAGATTCTATAGTGGGGCATCAAAATGGTGCTATCTTTGTGCTCAAAAAATCTTAAATAATTTTAAATAATTTTAAATAATTCTAAATAATTCTAATTAATGCTAATAATTCTTATTTCCACCATAGCGTGGTTATTTTCCCGTATATTTATTCTCTTGATTCCATTGGTAATTAGTAATTTTGCTACTCTAGAGCTCATTTTCCTTTTTTCTTTAAGATTCTTATGACGGGTTCTATGGCAAACCTAATTCCAATTGTCTGAAATAAGACTGGATATTCTTCAATTTTATTACAATTGACATCTGAAAATTGCCTGGCTTCGTATCACCAAAAACCGCGCTGATTATATCTTGGTTTAATTAGCTTTGCGGTGATTTTATAACATTTGCCATTTTTTTCCTTTTAAAAAAAAACAAAACACAATTAGCGATCGCTCTCCGATATCTCTTTGCTTGGTTTCTTTGGCTCGTCTCCAATTACAAAAGCATTCAAATATAAGATATATTGTTCAATTCTCAATCAATTCTTTCGATTCGAACTAATTGGTTCCATCTACTTTTCTGCTATTGTAAAAGCACTCTTACGGGGTGGGAAGTTATTCCATTGGCATCGATATCCGATAACTCTATTTTCCACAATCTACACCAAATGGCTTCCATTATTACTTGTCAACTCAGCTGTATTGTTTGTCTGCTTCCATCGATTCGTTTCCAACTATGTTCTTAACAAATAATGCCACATCTCAGTGATTGGGCCTATTACAACCAAGAGAAAAATAAAAAGAAAAGCGCATTTTTATTTTGTAAATTCAAAGGCTGCTTGAGCTTCCAAACCACAATGCGACATCTCCTCCATTAACTGCCTTTCTTCAGCTGGTCCTCGACACTCTACACCATTATGCTCTCCAGCTCTGCTCACCTTCCGAATCCGTCTTTCAGCTGTCGACGCACACGAAATATCCGGGACAATGGATTTCTACCCAATCCTTTCCGCAAATCCGTCACATCCGTGCCAGCCCACTCCACTGCGCCTGGGGTCCGTGTTAGCATCCGCGTCAGGTGCCAGTCCAGCTCTGCGCGCCTCTCATTGGCTGCCTGCTTATATTCTTCTTGCGGAACTTCGAGCCTTTGATCTAATCGTCCTAATCAACCCTCTAATCTGTAGATGCTTTTTGAGACTATTGTTGCTGCTTTTGATGCCCTTGTTGTTCCATTTCTTCTATTCATATCTCCAACATCTCCAATTACTATCGCAACTATTCACCTCCCTTTTGTCACATCCCACTCTGATTAACTAATCTGTTTTATTTTTCCTTCCAACTCAATATCTTAATTAAGCATCTAGACCTAGTATCGAGATTTGGTACCTACTTTTGGTATCCAAAATTTACTATCTTGATCGAATTTTATCACTGTCTATATTCCAAGCATCTTATTCTATAATATACAACAACTTACCTTAGTACTTCATACATAATACATCTTATTATGGTTTTACTAATAAATCCATCACTATTTATAAAGAATAACCTAATTTCTTCTTTATCAAAAAAATCTTTTCCAAAAAATTTAAATTTCATTTCAACTTCAAAAAGATCTATATCAATCAGTAATAATTATAATTATAATCATACCTATAATTATAATTATAACTATAAATATAATAGCAATCTTCTATTTCATAACTCACCTTCAATCTCTTTTAATCCACTTTGTAATAAAACTGACCTTAAAAAGCAAAACATTTTCGGCTACTTTATATCAAAAAGATTTAAATCTAATACTCCGCCAAATAACCATACTATCAAAGATAACCAAAACAATCAAAACAATCAAAACAATCAAAACAATCAAAATGATCAAAATGATCAAAATAATACTATAAAAAAAAGTGATGAAATTTTGCCTCCATCAAGAATTTTTAATCCCTCTGAGTTAATCCTATCTTCAGCAGAAAACACCACAAAAAACTACAACGACTTTAAATCAATGGCCAAACTATTCTCCCTCGCAAAACCTGAAATAAATCTTCTTCTTCTAGTCTTATTCTGTTTAATTATTTCTTCCTCAGTATCAATGTCTCTACCTCTTGTCTTGGGTATACTCTTGGACGCTGGTAACTCGATTCCAAACAATCAAAACACCTCTGATAAAACTGATAAAGCCGATAACAAATCAACCTCCTTCATTCAATCCTTTGTAACCAAAATTAAAGAAAATGATCGTTTTAAATCTTACAACTCTAAAAATGATCCCAATGACAACTCCCCACAAGTTTTCGGTTTACCCTTAAATTATTTTCTATTCGGTTTAGCAGGCTTTTTCTTGATCGGTGCAATTGCAAATTCTTATCGTATTATCCTTTTAAAGACAATTGGCGAAAGAGTCATTGCAAGATTAAGAGTAAGAATCCTTAAAAAGTCTCTAGAACAAGATGCTGTCTTCCTAGACTATAACAAAGTAGGCGACTTGATCTCAAGATTAACCAACGATTCTTCCATTATTACAAGATCTGCCACTCAAAATTTATCTGATGGTGTAAGAGCTGTAATCTCCGGTGGTGTTGGCTTTTCAATGATGTGTTTAGTATCTCCCAAGCTAGCTGCCTATTTATTCATTCTAGCACCTCCCTTGGGTTTATTTGCCTTTTTTTATGGTAGAAAAATTAGAAATATTTCAAAAAGATTACAGCAAGAAGTCGGAACCCTAACAAAAGTAGCCGAGGAATCTTTATCTTCAACAAAAACAATACAATCCTTTAATGGTGAAAGAACTGAAATCCATAATTTTTCAAAACAAGTTAGAAACGTCTTTCAAGCAGGTTACTTAGAAGCAAAATTCACAGGTTTCTTTTATGGCTCAACAGGTTTTATAGCAAACTCGGCGCTATTATTACTCCTATCAATTGGTTCTTCAATGATTAGATCCGGCGAAATTAGTGTTGGCGATCTATCCTCATTTATCATGTACGCTGTTTATACCGGTTCTTCAATGTTTGGACTATCAAATTTTTACTCAGAATTAATGAAAGGTATGGGTGCTGCAACAAGAGTATTTGAATTAAATGATAGAAAACCTTTAATCCCTGCAACTATTGGTAAAAAAGTAAACCACAAATCTCTAAAGGGCGAAATTGAATTCAAAAATATTAAATTTTCTTATCCTACAAGACTAAACGCTTTAATATTTAAACAATTAAATTTCAAGATAACTCCAGGTGAACATATTTGCATAGTTGGCCCATCAGGATCTGGAAAATCAACCATTATTCATTTATTATTAAGATATTATGATCCAAATTCAGGTTCCATTTTACTAGATAAAGAAAATATAGCTAACTTTAACTTGAAAAATTATAGAAGAATTATCGGGGTCGTGCAACAAGAACCATTATTATTCTCAGGAACTATTAAGGAAAATATCAAATACGGATATACTAACGCATCTGATGAAGAAGTTGACAATGCTGTTAAACTCGCAAATTGTGATAAATTTTTAACTAGATTTCCAAATGGTCTCGATACAATAGTTGGGTCAAGAGGTACTCAGTTATCAGGTGGTCAAAAACAAAGAATTGCACTTGCAAGAGCTTTGATATTAAAACCAAAAATATTAATATTGGATGAAGCAACTAGTGCATTGGATTCTGAAAGCGAAAATGCTATTTCAACTACTATACAAGATAGATCAATTAGAAATTTAACAACTATTTCAATTGCTCATAGAATCTCGACTATTAAAACAGCTTCAAGAATTATAGTTCTTAATGAAGGAACCATGGTAGAAACAGGAAAATTTAAAGAATTAATAGCAAATCCAGATTCTTTTTTGAATAAATTGTTAAACAATGATCCAGCAATCCATCCATCACCAAATAATTTACCGGATAACGATAGACCTATTATTCATGACGATAAGTTTTTTGAATTAGAAAATGTGGAACAAAATTTGAATATGATTGAAAAGACACTAGAAGAAATGAAAATGAAAAACGATAGTAATATAGATGAAATAACGAAAGAAATTGAAAATTTGAAAAGTTATAATAAAAACTTGCAAGAATTAGAAATGATAAAAAAGAAAAAAATAATTGAAAATCAAGAAAGACAGCAAGAACTTGACGACAAAATTAAAGAGCTTAACAAGTCTCCCTAGCCACTTTCCAAATAATAGAATAAAAATTATTTATAGATAATCGCTTAGAAACTTAGATTCCTTTCCTTGAAAGAAAAATAAGAATTTGTAAATATAAAATTGACACATTTTGTGTTCACTTGAACCGACCCAAATTGGTGGAATTGTTTTCAGTACGCACAGACCTTCCTAAAACAAATTCTTGCTTACCCAGGGTCTACCAAACATTTCGAAAACACAAGCACGTTCCGAAACTTCGCCGAACCGTGATTAGAAAACGGAAACTATAGAGCTGCGGTTGTGTGCGCTGGCCGTGACTGTTTTTTTTAAGAGAAAGTCACGCTTCAACTTTTCAGCGGCTGACACGTGCCGAGTTCTCAGTAAAATTTCATGATATTGTTGAATGGAATATTGAAACGCTTCTCACCAGCAGCATCAGGGATCTAGTAACAACTAAATTATTTTTATACTATTATATTCAATACTGTATCTGTATCAATATTGAAAGAGTATGTTTTGAAAGTTTTCGACCCATTTTCCTTTCAGTCCGTATGACTCAATTAAAGTGTCTGCTACTAATGCTATAAATTTCAATTGCAGTGGGTGCCTACAAATATTTAGAAGAACTCTCCAGAAAGAAACAATCTGATGTTTCCAGATTTTTACAAAGAGTCAGAGTATGGGAATATCGTCAAAAGAATGTTATTCACCGTGCTACTCGTCCTTCTCGTCCAGACAAAGCTAGAAGATTAGGCTACAAAAATAAACAAGGTTTTGTTATCTACAGAATTCGTGTTAGAAGAGGTAACAGAAAGAGACCAGTTCCAAAAGGTGCTACTTACGGTAAACCAACTAACCAAGGTGTTTCTCAATTGAAATACCAAAGATCATTACGTGCTACTGCTGAAGAAAGAGTCGGCCGTAGAGCTTCCAATTTAAGAGTCTTGAACTCCTACTGGATCAATCAAGATTCTACCTACAAATATTTCGAAATTATTTTAGTTGATCCTTCTCACAAAGCCATTAGAAGAGATGCCAGATACAACTGGATCGTCAACCCAGTCCACAAACATCGTGAAGCCAGAGGTTTAACCTCCACCGGTAAAAAATCAAGAGGTATCAATAAAGGTCACAAATTCAACAACACCAAAGCTGGTCGTCGTCACACCTGGAAAAAACACAACACTTTATCTTTATGGAGATACAGATCCTAAGTTTCTTGAAGGATTTTTATTTTTTAAGAAATACTCATTTTTCAAATTTATTAACACTTATTTGTTGAATATTTAATATAATTACGTATTTTAATCTATATTAAAATGGGTCAATCATTTTGAAAGCATTTTTGTAGATAATTTATTTTAAATTTTATTATCATTTTTATCACAAACAAAGACAAAAATTCAAAAGATTAATTCCAGAGCAAGGTAAATTTTATCAAATATATCAATTAACAAAAGCTGATTGAAATGAATTAAAAATCAATTTCATAGGATTATTATTACTTAAATTTATTTCAAATCACCACTTCTTTCAAAAATATAATTGGACAGTTAATGAATTTCCTAAAGTAGAATCTATAGTACTTAGATCTCACATTTGATTTCCACATGAATTAAATGTTATTAAAACAGATACTAATATACATTAACTAACTAAAAACATGAAAAAAAAATTAACAGTTCAAAACTAAATATGCTTTTAAATCCACTACTCCAATTCATAAAAATAATACAAAAATACATGAAAATGACCTAAAGAAAAGACTTGAACACACCCAAAAAAAATCAAATCAAATAAAAACGAAAAAAAAAAACAATCTAATTTTCACCAATTCTTGATATTGCTTTCAATAAGTCAATGCTATCTAAATGCTTCATTTCATTAATTTTTCTTTGAATTGCTTCATCTTCAATATCCATTTGACTGTTTTTATTATTGCCATTTATATTTTCAAATTCTTGATTGTTATTTTTTTTCAAAATCAAATCTTTGTCCACATTAATATGACTAATATAATCATTTACAAGTTTAGAAAAAGTTTTTATCTTATTTTGATTAAACAATCTTAATAACTTGTCATTTGAATGTAGTTTCAAAGAAAAATCATTTAGATTATCAATTACTTGCATGATATTATTTTCAAAATTATTTTTAGTATAATTGAATGTACTTTCAATTTTACTTATCTTAGCATTTTCTAATGTTTCAATTATATCTTTATCTTCTTCTTTATTGTGTAGGATATTATTATCAACATTTATTTTATCAAATGAAGATTTCTCCAAGTCTAGTATAATTGTATTCACCTCGTCATCAATTTTGATCTTTTCTTGTTCAATATCTTTAAATGCTTTTTTTATTTTATTATTTTCAATTTCTTTTCCTAATTTGTCCAAATTGACATTATATTCCTTAGTATTTTTAAAATTGATATCATTTTCAACATACTGGCTGTAAAGGTCATCCCACAATTTATTCTCTTTTTGTAGAATTTCCAATTTTTTCAAGAATATTTTCAAATTAGATTTATTCATTATATTTTGAACATTAGCGACAACTTTTACGTTATTTTTTGAATTGTTAGATTTCTCTTCAAAATCCTTTTGATTGTCTTCACTTTTATCTGAGTCGTCATTAAGATCTCTATTCCACCAAGATGTATTTATTGTTCCGTCTACTAAGGACTTGATGATTTCATCTTTGATTACTTTTGCAATGTTATTTGATATCTTCTCAGTAGTACTAATACCAGTGCTAGTTTTGTTTTGTCTTTCATTTGACTGCATGATGGTATTATTTTCAATATATAATTGTCTTTTAAAGCACCATACAAGTAGCTGTCTCATTTGATGAGGTATAGGCAAAGATAAATCAAAATGTTTAAAAAAATAGTTTGGCTCGATATCTTCATGTGGAGTAGCAACAAAACCATTTCCAATTGAAGAAGTTCTTTTGCCTCTATTACTAAGTGAAGATCTTCTTTTCTTGATTAATTTTTTCTTATCACTAATATTTTTGTTTACACCAACACGCCGTATTGGAGATTCAGAAATTTGAAGTTTTTGCTTTTCAATAGATTCAATTTCTAAATATGAACTGTTACGACGAATTTTTTTAACAATTTGGTTATTATCGTCGTAGGAGTTAATTAATTTAAAGGAATTTGCAGTCGAATGATTCTGAAATCCATTTTTATTTTTGTTTGGAGGATTTTTATTAAAGTTATCAATTTTATTTTCGGGTTTTTCCTTTCTTAAAACTCGTTTAAAATTCCCATTAGCTTTCTGTTTTAAATCTTGAGATGTCTTTATTTTGGTTCTTGATCTTTTTAAAGGTTTTTCTATTACTATTAAAGAGTCGTCTTTTTGATCAATTTCTTCAATTGTTGCTTGTTCAGGAGTTATTTCTTTTATTTTTCTTTTATTTTTTTTTTGATTGTTATTTGAAATGATGGAAAAATCATCATTTTGGGTTGGATCTAAATTTGAATTGATGAAACCATTTGTTTTCAATTTAGATTTAGATTTAGAATTAGAGATAGGTCTTTTGATTGATTTCCCATTTGTTAATTTTTCAGTATCCGTTTTTCCATTTCTGGATTTCCCATTGGTTTTCTGGGTTTGATTATTGGTGGATAATTTAGAATTTAAATTTGGATTTGGATTTGGATTTGAATTTTTATCTAAGTCTGAAATTGAATCAAAATCGGAAAGAGATAAAGTATCAATTATGTCATCTATATCGTCAATTATGTGTATATAATTTTTTGCAGTTGATTTTGAGGTTTTTTCCTCAGGTAATTTATCAAAGTTATCAATATCCAGAATATCATTTCGTATTTTGTTCTGTATCAAGTTATTATTTTTCTGAGTATTTTTCTGAGTATTTTTTTGAGTGTTTTTTTGAGTTGTTTTCCTAGTATTTTTTTTCTTCAGTATTTTACTGTTGTTATTATTAGTTTTTGGAAATAAGACAGAATCTGGAATAATATTTGTTTGTTGCTGTATCTTTGATCTTATTGCTCTACCTTTTTTTTTAGTGTTATTATTATTCCCTATTGTTGTGATATTATTGGGTAATTTATTGGGTAATTTATTAGGTATTAAATCATTGTTAGTAATGGTATTGTTATTATTTAAATCTAAATCTAAATCCGAGTTGATTTCATCAATGTCTTCTAAAATTCTGTTTGTATTCAAATTTTGTAGTATTGTAAAGGAAAAACCATCATCGTCTTTTTTTAAATGAGAGAATTCTAAAGGTGTTGTATTGTTATTTATAGAATTATTAAGAGTATTGTTAAAGCTTGAGTTATTCAAAAAAGAATTTGAATTCGAGTTTGCCCTTAAATTTCTAGATTTTGATAATATTCTTGAAATTTTATTTATTGGTTTATTATTATTGATTTGTGAAATATTATTATTGGTGGAATCATTACTATAAGTTGAATCGTTATTGTTTATAGTATAAATATTGTGATTAAGTATATTATTTGAATTTGGATTTGGATTTGGATTTAATTTAGATTTAGACTTAGATTTTGTTGATGATGGTATCTGTTTTTTAATTTGTTTTTTCCTTGGAGGCATTATTAGCCAATATTCATGAAACAGTGATTGATTCTAGCTAAGAAATGCAGAATTGAATGGTAGAAATGAAATGAAAGTGAAAAATTCCAAGTGATAAGACTGTGGTGCTTATTGTTGTTGAAGTTAGATGTTGGTTATTAAAAAGATTTGTTCTCAATGAAAAATAAAACCATAAACAAGCAAGAAAATCCGTAATATAAATCGCAAAAAGACCAACCCCCTAGGCAGCTGCAGGCATCAATGGGTGTTGTGGGATGTAAAATCAACCAGGTCAATTCTGTTGTGTATTTACTGGCAATTCTATCGTCTGGCACAAGAAAATGACAATCTCTGGACCAAATGGGAATCTGCAAAAGTATAAAACAGAAAAAACAGAAAAAACAGGAATCTGGAGCAGATATCGACGAGTAATGGGTCGTTGGGGATATTGGAAATGAGCTTGGAAGACGCGAAGAACAATCACCACAGGAAGCAGACAGAACAAACGCAGACAGCAGACAGCACCTCTTCGATAGGCCTTTTGAGTTACACACACTTTCTCACTAGTGACGACTATCGTGGAACAGTATTTGGTGAAACTCTGGAGCATAAGCAGCTTTTGTTTATGTTGTTTATTTTTTTCTGGTGTTGTTTTCGTTTGCGAAGGGGGTCTGTCGCGGGTACTATTATGTAAGCCAGACCTCCAAGAGGGTTGCCACTGGTGGGGCAAGTTCACTTGTGCATTGATTATGCGCATACATGCATTGAATCCATAGCGGTGGGTTTGATTTTTATTTATCTTTTTGACATTTTTGAAACAGAAATTGAGACATAAACAGGAGTTTTAAATAGTCTAAAACAGGAGCTAGGGATGGATATAAATATCAAGGGAGTGAAGGCAAAATGAGAATTCTTTTTTGTTTTGCTGTTTTGGCGTTCTTCTCAACAACCCAAGATAGCAATGGTTCAAGAAATTAAATTGAGGAAGAGTATATTGGTGGTTGGCGACAAGGGAGTGGGCAAAACATCGCTTTTAATGTTTCTTAAAAACCATGGAGAGTTTCCAATCGATATCAATTTGCCAAATCATTTGGAACCATTTAAAGTCGACGTTTCACTAGCTGGTTGCGACATACCTGTCTCAATTGAATTGAAAATTTTCGATACTCATTTCAAGCAGTTTGATAATAACTTTGATCCGTTTTTATACTTCAATTTATTGTACGATTTGAGCCAATTCAGTCTAATATTGATCTGCTTATCATATGACGATTTAAATTCGTTTAATAATTTGAGGAAACACTGGTATGTAGAGTTTATCAAAAGAATTAATAGCAATAACAATAACAATAACAATAACAATAATAATAGTAATAGTAATAGTAATAGTAATAATAATAATAATAATAATAATAATAATAATAATAATAACAATAAAAACAGAATTCCATTTTTTATATTATGTTTAAAAGCTGATTTGAAAAACAAAAATAAAGACATTTCATTAAATGATTTGTTGTTATTAAATGATGAATTGAACTCCAATGGGTTTTTCGAATGTTCATCAAAAACAAATAATAATGTATTAAATTTGTTTCAAAATGTGTCCAGATATTTATTACATCTACATTATTATAATAAAAATAATTCTGAAAACAATAATTATAAAAGGAAAAAAAAAAGCTCGAATCTGAAGAAATTCACAATAAAGAATATTCTTCCAAGAAGATTAAAGTCAAATAAAATTATTAAAATAAATCATTAAATTAAATCATTAAATTAAATCATTGAATTTCGTATTTTTTGTCGATAAATTGTGGATAGTTTTCAACAACATAATCAATGTCCTTATCGCCTCTACCAGATAAATTAACAACAATAGTTGAATTGTTGTCAACATTTTTAGCTAATTTTAAAGCATAAGCGATTGCATGAGACGATTCTAAAGCGGGAATAATACCTTCCAATTTAGATAGCGCAAAAAATGCATCAACAGCTTCCAAATCAGTTGCACCAACATTTTTCTCAGTTCTATTGCTTCTAAACCATAGAGCTTGTTCAGGACCAACACTTGGATAATCTAAACCTGAAGCAATTGAATTCACTGGTCCGGGTTCATTGTCATTTAAGTTTTTAATCATAATTGAATTAAACCCATGCATAACACCATCTTCACCATATGAAATAGAAGCAGCATGCGATCCTAGTTTTCCAGTTCCATCTCCAAGTGGTTCAACTGCATATAGTTTAACATCTTCGTCATCAATGAAAGCAGAAAATATACCGGCAGCATTTGAACCACCACCGCAGCATGCAACAATATGTTCAGGTAATTTGTTATCATTTTTCAATTTAAATTGCTTTTTAGTTTCAGTACCAATAACACTTTGGAAATCTCTCACCATTAAAGGAAAGGGGTGTGGGCCAACAACACTGCCAATACAATACATGATATTTTCGGGATCTTTCATATAATTTTCAAAAGCTATATCTACAGCCTCTTTCAATGATTTTAAACCGTGAGTTGCAGGTATAACGTTAGCACCTAAAATTTTCATTCTGACCACATTTGGTTTTTCTTTAATGATATCAATTTCACCCATGTAAATATCACATTTCAAATTAAAATAAGCAGCAGCAGTAGCTAAAGCGACACCATGTTGACCAGCACCGGTTTCAGCGATTATCTTTTTTTTACCCAACTTCAAAGCGATCAAAGCTTCAGCCATACAGTGGTTTAATTTATGAGCACCCATATGGTTTAAATCTTCTCTTTTGAGATAGATTTTAATATTTTTATCTGGAGAGGCATATTTGGATAAATTTCTAGCAAAAAATAATGGAGTTGGTCTACCTTGAAAATCACTTCTAATTCGGCTCAAAGTCTCAAGATATTCAGGATCGTTTTTCAAGAGATCATATTGTTCTGAGATTAATTTCATTTGCTTCTCAATTTCAGGAGGAACAAAACATCCACCATAGGGACCAAAAAACCCATTTTTATCTGGATAATTTTCCAAGTAAGGCTTTGTGAGAGTAATTCCCTGTTTGTTTTTCTCTAATTGAGACATTTCACTCAAAATATTCGAATTTATCACAAAATTATATGAAAAGGCTAGCAGCGATCCACAAATAATCCTTAGATACTTGAAGAATCAAGAAATAATTTTCATTGTTTCTCTGTAAGATATATAAATAACTGAAATATGGGTCTGTAGTGTTCAAAACTTCCCAAACCCGCAGCACTGGTTTTCCGATAATGCAGTATTTGCATGATTTATGTCTGTGCGCGCCTCAGAGAGGTTTGCCACGTGAAACGCCTGTTTTGGATCAGAGGAACACTCATTACCCGTTTGTTTCCAACCTCCGTGGCGGTGGATATGACCGGAGCCTTTGCCTGTGCCGCAGCAGCCCACGTGGTCGTTTTTTGAAACAGGATTAGTGTTGGCTGGACGCATTTCCGGTGGTTGGGGACGGAACCCCTCGCTTGTTCTCGCATTGGCCGGAAGTGGAAAAGCACCGATGACTGTGTTCGTTTGAAAAGGCTACCGATTTCGTGTTTGGTGTTAACGGTCTTTCAATTTATCTCCAATGATGGGCTGCAGTTACTATGTGATCGCATACTGGACTATTGTCATCGCGGAGAAATCGTTGTTGTGTTCGCTGCGAAATCGCGAAAAGAAAACAGTGGATCTACTACCGGGTAAGAAAAGTTTCTTTTGTCCAATTAGAGGAATCAGATCTCGTTTTTATAAAATGATAAATTATATGAAATATATTTGAAAGTTAATAATTAATATTAAAAAGATATTTAAAACTGAATATATCTCAATTTTTCTGATTATCTTCTTGTTTTTGTCTTTTTATTATCCAATAAAGGTTTCACATACATTTTATAAATAATATCCTTTTTTTATTTATATTCTTGCCAATATTCTTCCATATCTTGTATATTAAATTATTATTAAATTATTAATAGATATTTTCATTAATATTTACAAAATTTATAAACAAATCAACCTCATATTTCATATTTCAAAATGACTGCATCTGAACTTTCATCCTTTACTGTATTAGATTACAGTAAATTCGCTTTAGCTGGTGCTATTGGTTGTGGTGTTACCCATGGTTCCATGACTCCAATCGATGTTATCAAAACCAGAATTCAATTAGAACCAACCAAATATACTGGTATGTTCCAATCTGCCAAAAAAATTGTTGCTGAAGAAGGTGCTGGTGCTTTATTAACTGGTTTGGGTCCAACCATCTTGGGTTACTCTTTACAAGGTGCTTTCAAATTTGGTGGTTACGAATTATTCAAAAAAACTTTCATTGATTTCTTGGGTATTGAAACTGCTACCAACTACAAAAACTCAGTTTATATTGGTTCTGCTGCCATTGCCGAATTCTTTGCTGATATCGCTTTATGTCCTTTGGAAGCCACTCGTATTAGATTGGTCTCTCAACCAACTTTTGCTAACGGTTTATTAGGTGGGTTTTCAAGAATCTTAAAAGAAGAAGGTGTCGGTTCATTCTATAACGGTTTCACTCCAATTTTGTTCAAACAAATTCCATATAATATTGCCAAATTCTTAACATATGAAAGAGCCTCTGAAGCCATTCATTCTTTTATCCCAACTCCAAAGGAAAAGTTATCTTCATCTACTGCAACTGCCATCAATTTAGCCTCTGGTTTAATTGCTGGTTTCATGGCTGCTATCGTTTCTCAACCTGCTGATACTTTATTATCTAAAGTGAACAAAACTAAAAAAGCTCCAGGACAATCAACTGTCGGTTTATTAGCCCAATTAGCTAAAGAATTAGGATTCAGGGGTTCATTTGCCGGTTTACCAACTCGTTTAGTTATGGTTGGTACTTTGACCTCTTTACAATTCACCATTTACGGTACTCTTAAGCAAAGTCTTAACTGTTCCCCAAGTATCGAAATTGGTGGTGGTGGTCACTAAGCAACTTGATACATCACTTGTGATCTTTCATTTTCCGACTAATCTTTATAAATTTTAAATTAATAATAAATAATAAATAATTAACAAGTAAATAGTAAAGGTCTAAATAGAAATATTCGACCAACTTTAATTATCCTCAACTCAAAATGTGATGGAATTTAGTTTTGTTTTCCTCATTTGTGAAAATATGTCTGTGTATGACTCAATCATGACACAAACAATATCCGGTAAAAAGAACGCTATACAAAAATAAATAAGACTTTTTCCTCATTTTTCAGTTTTATTAATTGCAAACAGAAAAAAGATTAGAATAATATTTCATTATACTTTTGTCTACTCTCGTCTATAATAAGCAGTCATTGGTAATCATCAGCGTTATCTATAACCATCGAAATGTCGTATCAAAATGAGGAGTCACAGCAGTCGAACGAAAGCAATAGGCTTTATCAATTGAGTTCTCAAGACTCCAGCAGTTCAATAAACAAGTTTCCATATTGGAATTATGGTCCTTCAAAAAATAACTATCATAACAAAAGTTCCAATAATGTTAACAATGTCAATACTCACAGCAACACTACTAATTACAATGGACATAATAATAACTCAAATCACAGTCATCCATTATTAATGTCGAGAAATTACTCATCTAGCAGTTCAGCCTTATGTTTAAGTGAAAGGGCTAGACAGGTTGCTGTTGCTCAACCAGAAGTTATTCAACAGTTTATTTCCCCAATAACTTATGAGATTTCAAATAAAATTATAAATGATCGACTAAGTTTATCCAACTTATTAAAAAAAGATAATCCAATTACAAATCCTTTAGTTATAATCTCTGGTCCGAATTTTATTGGGAACAAGAATCAAGCAAAAGCTTGCTCAAATTGGTTGAATAAATTTCAAAAGGAGAAATCTTTTAATCTGAATCTATTTTTATTAATGAGATGCAATCTAATGAACTACAATTATTCTTATGAGGAATACGATGATAACGAAAAAATCATACCATATGGTAACAAGTCCAGTATTAACGACTCGTGTATGAGTTATGAAGTTAACTATGGAGTACCATATTGCAGAAATCTACTACTAGAAATAGTCTCAAGAGTACCAATAGTCGGAGAATTGGCAGATACCATAACTCCACAATATACATCAGATTTATATTCAATGGCTATTATTGGTTCTTCAGTGGTTGAATCTCAATTGCACCGAGAGCTGGTGTCTGGAGCATCATACGCAGTGGGATTTCAAACATCAGATTATAATAATAAGAATGTGAATGATTTAGAGAAATTTAATTGTAAAATTACTTCATCAACACAAGCTATTTTAGCATCAAATAAGCCTCATCATTTTTTATCAATAACCAAAACTGGTCAAGCTGCAATCGTTTGCACTACAGGAAATGATGAAACATTTGTAATATTGCAATTAAACAACATATATTTGGAATTATCGAATCAAGATATCAAAGATACTATAGCTAAAATACTCAGAGAGTTAAAGTTGAAAGAAAGAAATAAAGTCAAGCCGGTTATTCTATTTGACGTTGGTTTAATTAATTTAAATAACATTTTTAAATACTATGAAATTTTGAAAACATTTTTAGTTGATGAGGCTAAAACCTCTGCATATGTTTTGGGGGTTCAAATCAACTCTGGTGATGATTATATAAATGACAATGGGTTTGATGAATATGAATTTGATGATCAAAAAACTGACAATATAGCAAATTCTAATGTTATCCTAGATGAATTTGATGAGCAATTGAAACTCGACTCTCTGACTGAGTATGATCCATATAAACTTGTTTCCAACCGGGGTATCGCTCTTGAAATATATGAAACTCACAGAAGAAACTTATTCAGCAATATTTTCAATGTTAATTTGGAGAACAGTAAAAATGAAATTGACATGTTCGAAAATTTCGTTTGTGCTGATATTTTGATGGCATATATCTCACACTTGTCTGAAGCCAGGTCAGACCTAAAATAGTTGCTTCCCAGAGTGTTACTGAGGACACAGCTGTCAACTGAGGTAGTTTCACCACTTTTCCTTTTGTTCCATCTTGGTTTATCTCGTTTTATCTTGTTTTTTATCTGCTTGCCCCAATATTTACCATCGCTATGGAAGTTCCATCTCCTGTTATGCTGCGCGAGATTATGCACACGCAGCTTCTCGTCATGAATCCGCATTGCTGGCTCTGCTCAACATTTTTTCTTTTCCAACAAAACCGTAAGCTACCGCCTGCACCCAGCAGCTGGACCGCACCACTCCGCCATATTGATTTGGCTGTGCGGGCTGAGTGTGCCAGCAGGTGGCCGTTTTCTGTGCGGTCCCTCCCAGCTCCCATTATGTTTGGTATAAAACCGCTAAAACAACCATTGCTCTTCTTTCTCAAAACTCTTGATACTTGTTGTTTTTTTGCTTTAAAGCTGAGTGTCGCTGAGTGTTTTCAACAAATTCACAGTGTTGTTTTCTAGCTGTGGCCAAATCAAATATCAAACCAAATAATAAACGAGAAGCCCCTGGAATTCCACAAAACTTCTCAAGTTGCTGTGATTTCTGCTAACTTTCTCCAATCTCTGCCAACTTATTCAAAGAACCAAAAATTAGACTCAGTCGAAGAACACAGATTCGTTGCTTTCCAGTCTTCAACCAAAGCTCATTAGGCGCAATAAATATTCTTCATCGCTACTGAAATATAAAGATATTCATCCTTTTTCATCAATTTCTCTTGGAGAGCTATATGAATCTTTGGTTTTATTTTCAAAAATAACCTCGAACTAGCACTGACTTATCCAACAAATTACATTCAAAGATTATCAAATTATAATTCTCTTACAAGATTAATCACTACTGATACACACATAGAAAAATAAAATACAGCTCATAGTATTTTCATAAAATATTATAAATAAAAAGTATTATCTGGGTATATTGCCTATTCATTTTTTTTGCCATATCATTTAATATATTGTTACATCTTGCGAGATAAGAAAAGGTTCAATATACTAGCATTTTTTTTCAACTTTGTTCATCATTTATATTTAAATTTGATTTAAAAAGAACAAAGAAAATTTGATTATTCTATCTTTATCCCATTTTATTTTACTTTGTCTTATCTCATTTCAACCACCTATTAGCCCTTCTATAAAATATTCATTTTTAATCAACTTCATCCATTTTTTTCAGTTTTCTTTTATTTTTTTGAGAAAGAAATAAAAATGTCCTTTAATTTTGACTGGAATTCATTATCAAATAATTTTTTACTTATAAATGATTTCAAATCAACTTTAAATAATCTATTAAATGATTCATTTAATAATATTAGTTTTCAAAATATTGATTTAATCTCAATATTTAAAGACAAAAAATTTCAAATTGAAAATATATCCTTTGGTTCAATTAACCCTTGTCTAAATTTAAATTCAATAGATTTCCAAATCAATCAAAATCACTTACTAACCCTTGATTTTAATTTGATTTATAACGGTGATGCAAATTTGTCTTTATTATCTTCTGTGGAATCAAACCCATTAAATTCAATCACTTTTAATACTTTATGTAAATATGAAAATCATCATTATTTGTTCAATAACCAATTAAATGATTTCATATTGCCAAATTTCCCATTAGCATCTCAATCTTCAATGATTCCCTTTTTACTCTCTTTATCAAATCTATCCATCTATTTACAATTTAAAATTGTTTTAACTAATAAAAATGGTGTTATTATTTTATTTGACGACCAGTTAACCAATATCGACCTAAAAATAAGTTCTTCCTTGGATGAGTTTTATAAAATTCTTTATGATTTGTATAATACGAAAAGTTATCTCTATTTAAATCAAATTAATGAAAATGAAATCACTCTATTCATTAAACAAGAATTAATTAACGGTTTTAAAATGTCAATCAAAAACGATTTACCAAGATTGATTAATTATACGTCTTTAAAATTCTTACAAGATGCAAATTTAAATTTAAACGATTTAATCAATATTGAAGAAAATTTCAAGCTAGATAATCAAAATTTAGTTGAAACTTTTAATAATCATTTAAATGATTTTTTAACTCTCAATAAAAATAGAATTAGCAATAGCAATAGCAATAGCAATAGCAATAGCAATAACAGTAACAGTAATGAAGATAACAATAACAGCATTGCTACTATTGGTAAAAACCATGAAAATTCCCCTTATTACTTATTTAATAGATGCTATTCAAAATTTAAAAATTTTGTTCTATCTCCCTTTTATGATACATATAATTTTTTTGAAGAGAAACTCACTTTTTTTAAACAAAATTCTTTGTCAAGATTTTTAACTACAGTTGATAATTCATTTAGCACTTTATCCACTTCGAAACCTTTAGACAGTCTTAATTTACAGCTCAAACCTGATCTAATCAATAGAATGGTTGTTGATTTGAAAAAAGCTGATACTAATCAGATCGATAATACTAATCAAATTGATATTGATAGTGAAAGTATTAGAAAACCACGTCAAAATCGAGTAATAAGATTGGGATCAAATAAATCGATGGAAAAATCCCAAAAAAAATCAAAAACAAAGAAAAAAGGAAATATTTGTAATGATCAATACCTACCATTGACCAGACATAATTTAATGATGATGTCGGGGGAAAATTACGGAATGAATAACACTTTTGAAAGTTCAACTGTTTTATATACAGACTCAGAGTCTAATAATAATTTAAACTCTGAAAACCTATTCAATAGTGATAACAATTATTTAAAAAAAAATTGTTACCTCAATGTTGAAAATCCCTTGTTGAAAAATAAAATCAGAACAAAATCTTCAAATTATCAATCCTTTTAACCAAAGTTTAGCTTTTAGTTTTACGAATTCAAAGTTATGAGTGAAATTGTAAAGATTAATGGAACATTTGATTGTCGTTCATGGTCAACCAACACGTTCAGCACTTTTTAACCCCTAATCGTCATTTCCTTTTCTACTTTTTATTAATATTCAGATTTCAAAAATAATTCCAAAATTTTTATTAACATTTTATATCAACATTTTTTTTTTTCCTGCAAAATAATGTAATTGTTTAAATAATTGCAAACTTATAATTACCCTTGCAATTTTGTGTCTATTTATCTTCTTGTTGTGTATTATCATTAATTTTTTACATACATAAATATATAAATATATAAATATATGTATAGTGTATAGTCCATACTCCATAAAACAATTCCTTGCTATAACTTGGAAACCGGAATGGATTGTAGAAAGGGCTGGATTCTGGAGCTGGTTGGACTGGAAAACCCAAAAAGGGGATAAAATTACCATTTTTTGCAGACTGGCAAATATTGCTCCATAAATGCTAGCATTTTGCAGCCAAACACAAAGTGATGAACACTCCTCTAAAGACAATCACCATCTCCAACATAAAAGTTATTTCAGTTCAACCTCAAATGAAAAGGTACCAGTATCCCGATAGAAGAGGTAAAAGTGCCGAACGCGCACATACCGGCCTTCCAAACGCACACTCCAGCACAACTAAGCGGTCTGCTTAAAGTAACGTGTTTGTGGCTGCGGTACGTCTGCACCACAACGCACCTTATTGCAGGCGGCGTCCAACATCGAATTCCACGATTCACACATTCAACCAACAAGAGTTGCTTTTGGAATTCTGTTAACCAATTCATTTGTTATTTCCTTTCCAATTAACTGACCATAGAAGAATCTCAAGAAATTCTGCCTCGAATGAAACCTAGCGATATATCTTGTGCATTCAACAGCAGAATTTCATAATGTGCTTGAAAACATGCAAGAAGTTTCCTTGATGGTAATATTTGAATATTTGCATGAGAAATTCCAAAAGGATTCTATCTAGACTAATAAATATAAGAAGATAAAATAAAATAAAGAAATGAATAAAACGAAGATTCTCATAACTGAAAATGAAGAAAACAAAGTATAAAAAATGATTTCCGTATGTATAATATATAATAATTGAAATAATTTTAACTGTGGAAAATAACTAATAAAGTCATTTAATATTCAACAATATTAAAACAAAAATAAGAAATAAAAAAGTAGCCTGCGAAAAGAGACAGGCAAAAGAGAAATCAAAAATAAAAAGTTCTCATGCTTTTATTATTCAATCAACTGGAAAGTTTTTCGGCTAAAACCTCATGAAACGTATCAAGCTCTAACTGTGAAAAATCAGTCTTCATCATAAACCAATCCACTAAATTGACAAATATTCCATTGAAGTTATCGAAAATAGAATCAGTGTCACTGCCCATGAATTGGCTCTTATTATTTTCTTCCTCCTTAGAAATAGCATAATTATTGTTTTCATAATGTTTACTTTGATATTCATACCTATCCAATAGAAACATTGAGATCAATCTTCTTATATTACATGCTATGGGATTGCTTAATGAATTTAAATCCACGTTTAGTTCTTGGAAAAATGGTTTGGTCTTTAAACTACTGTATTTCATATTGATAGCATTTTGATAAAATCCTGCTAAGCTGCATTGGTTATCTGCGCCATTTTCACCATCAGATTTATCGCTGGTTGTCAATCTAAAAAATGATTTCAATCCATTAATATCTTCAATGCATCGGATTTTCTCATAATCAAAATGCTCAATATCAACAGAATAAATATCATCTAATTTCTCACCCTTTCCATTATTCACATTAATAGAGTACTTTCCAGCATGATTCAGATTAGATGTTTCACGCTGATATTTATCAATAATTGATGGGAAGTCATCAATTAAAAACTTCTCAGCAAGTAGGTAGATTAAATGATGAAGAATATGAAATAATACAGTTTTGTCATTATTAAAATTAAACTTAATTAAAAAGAAAAATTTCTCAACTTCATCTTTATACGGACTATTTCCAATTACATCGCAAATATTAATAGGCTGCAACAATAACGATAATCTGTTTTCATATCCTTTTAATTCATTGTACAAAATTTCCCATTCTCTCGATATGTTGAATTTTTTAAGACTGAATGATAGAGAGTATAAATCATTAGTGTAATTAGAATTCAATTTATCTTCAATTATAAATTTAAAATAAAATAGTTTGGAAAATATTAATAACATTTTTCTTAAAAACCACGTTTCTGATTTAAAATCTAAATACTCATTACTATCACTTAAACTTAGGGTTTTAAATTTTAATTCGGAATCATCATTACTAACATCATCTTTTGTGAGAAAACTTTCCCAAATGTAAGGATTAAAATGTTGGCGTGAATAATTGTTCAATGAATTTACGGAATCAATTGAAAAAATTGTCCATAGACAGTTTTTAATTATTAGTGAATTTTTTATAATACCAGTTAATATCAACGGATTCATTATACTGATATCAAGAGATTCGGTATTTTTGAATTCACTTCCAAACCCTAAAGAATTATCAACATTTGTTGCAAATTTTGTTTCCTCGCTATTGCAATTGAGAATATTCTTCTTGGTATCCGTATTTTCATCAGCCTGAGATATTGACGAAAATGACCCCTTAGAGGATGTAGAATCAAAAATAGTGCGTCCCGAAGGAGATGAGGAAGTTATCGTAGAACAGCTAGGATTATAGAACTGCTGATTTCCATATTTAACATTATCAACTGAAGGTAAATAAAAAAGATCGTTTGAACAGAAAATTTTATTGGTGGTTACGTTTAAAATATCAACATTGAATAGAGAAACAATTAAATCTGTTTCATTTGAAAGAAAACTTTGAACTTGTTTATCTTTATTATTTGAATTAATAAAACCCATCAATTTTGAGTACAATTGAAAATCATCTCTATTTTTCGAGGAGCATGGTGTCGATAACGAACTTGTTGAATTTTTAATGTCTATTGATTTGATACTTGGAATCTCAGACTCTGGATTTAGCAAAAAATTCAAGGAATTATTTGCATTACGGTTTATACTCTTAATTTTAGATAAATTTTCACTTAATTTTTTCTTGATCAATGATGTCCCATTAAAATGATTAGAACTTAGTAATAATGAACAGCTTATAATGAATTCTTCTAGTTTTTGTTGGTACAAAGAGGACAAATTCGGATTTTGATTGTTTTTAAAGCTGTTTAAAAAATCATTTGATAATAATGACCAACCTTTTTGGAAAAAATTATCAAAAAGATTCATTTGAAGATTCAACGATAGCTTTCTATATAAAAGCATTGTTGAATCCATATTTAGTCCTTTTGATTGCGAAAACCCAAAACAACTTGCTCCACAGCATATCAAACTATTAAATAAAAGATTTTTGTCATTACAATTAATCGAATTAGCTTGAGGAATGTCTTTTAAAAGACCAAGAGTCGAAATAATTTTTTTAAACATTGAAATATCGTTAAATAAATCAAGAAATGGAGTTGAATTGACAATAAAACTGGAATAAAGTTTTGCTTCTGATAAATTAGTTAATGTAACAGTATCTCCTAAAAGTAGGAGTGAATCTTTATCTGATTTAAAAGAAGGATTTGGTAAATCTTTGATTTGCATTCTAATATTGTTAGTGTTATCATCCAAAGTATTAAAATCATTGTTTTGCAAATTTATAAATCCAGATTGATCTATTTTAGTCTGCTGTGGCATAAAAAATGACAATTGTGATTTTTGATTGTTATAAGAATATTTGATATCTTGATCCTCTTCAAAAAATTTATTTGCAGTTAATGATTCATTTAGCACTTGCTGAGCTACACCATTATACACTTGAGGCTGTAGAGTATTTTGTTGAACAAATTGCTTGGATTGTGGCAAAGAAGAAACCGATGAAAAAATTGATGTAGCTGTATCAGATGAAGCAATCTGGACATGTTGAATTGACTGGACTGGTTGAAAATCAATATTTGAATCTTGCGGTTTTTCAATTGAACTGAGGAAACTTGTGTTTTCATTCATTCCATGTAAAAATCGATAATCACTGAAAATATCAAAACCATCTTTATAATCAAAATCCGAAAAGGATTTGGAATCTGAATGTGACAAAAAATTTGTATTATTGTTATTATTACTATTATTATTTTGGTCGATAATATTGCTAAATAGTTGATTATAGGCTAGATTGTTGGATTGAGAAAACTGATTAAGAGTTAATGTGTTCATGTTTGAAACATGATCTGTTTCATTAATGTAATTATTGATTAAGTTTATGTTATGGTCATAAGAGCAAAATTGATATCTGTCCTCTATTTGAGGTTCATATGATAGAGAGCTTTGTTGGTTTTGAGCTGGGTGAAAAGACATTGAAGTGTAGTCTGGTAAATTGATGTTCTTAAGAGATAGATTATTATTTATATTTATGGCAGAAGATTGGTCATGTAAATTTGTAATGGGTTGTATATGCTGAAATGATTGTGTTATGGACAACGGTTGCAAAATATGATTTGGTTGGTGCTGCTGTGGCTGCTGTTGGAACTGTTGGAGCTGCTGGAATGATTGATGTTGAAGTCGCTGTGAAGGATGAGATGAAAAGTCTGATGTATGCAGATTGATGGATAAGGCAATGAAGTTATTATTGTTAATATCGTCGATGTTAGATGTTATGATTGAATTTGAAGCCAGAGGAATAATGCCTGAGTTTGGTGTTGGTGTTGGCGTTGAGTTTGCAGTAGAGTTTGAAGTTGAAGTAGAAATAGAGGTTGAGGAAACAGCTAAAACAGATAACGATTTGCTCATTTTTGGTCTTTTAAAAGACTTTTGGGAGGGAGTAAGCAAGTTATTAATTTGAGAGGAGGACCTTTTATTTATCTGATTTTTCAATTGATTTAGTTTTAATTTTTTTTTAAGGAATTTTCTTTTTATTTTTTCTTGACGTTTAATAAAGTTGTTAATGTTGATATTTATATCGTTTTCGAATTCAATTTTGCTTTTTAATAGTTTTTTTTCATCGTGGTATTTTAGATAATTTTTGTATTTATCAAAACCATTTAGATAATAAGAGGAGACGGTTATTGATTGGTCTATAAAGGAATCATCATTAAAGGTGATATTGTGAGGAATTTCAGTGTCAATTTTTTGGTTCATTAATGTGTCAACTGAGATATCTGTATCAATGTCGTTGAGATTTTCAATGCTAAGATTATCGAGGTTTGGAAGATTAAGATTGCTGTGATAGTTATTTGAGAGTAGGTATGCTGGTTTGAAATCAGCGAAGATTTCGCATTTAATGAAATTCAATCTCAAGCCTCTGACACATTTTCTTGAGGTCTTTAAACAATTTAGACAAATTGGTTCTGCTTCGTCACATTTTAAATGACGATCACGACATGTTAAGCAGCCATTTCTTGTTCTTGTTTTTTTCTTTTTAACTACTGTTGGATCATTGGGAGGATCAGGAATTTTTTTGTCTATTGTGATTTTTATTTTTTCCTTTTCTTTGTTATCTTTATCTTTGGGGTTATTTTTTAATTTTTTATCATTAGTATTGTTCTTATCGTTAATATTGTTATCTGTATTATCATTTTTATTAGGTTTATTTTTATTAGTTCTATTGATCTTATTAGTTTTATTTAGACTTAGACTTGAATTTGAATTTGAATGTGAACATGAGCTTGAGCTTGAGCATGAGCTTGAATTTGAATTTGAATTTGACATTATTTTGAAGAAATTTTCTTTTTTTTTTATTTATAATTTAGAAAAAGGAAACATATGAGGTAGATTAAAGATAAAACTGTTTTATTGAATGGAATTCATCAAATATTTATCAAGTGATCAGTACCAAAATTTTTGAATGGATAAATGAATAATTATTATATATCAACAAGAATAATCCAAAAAAAAATAATATTTATTTCTTTTGTGATTATTATTGTTTTTATTATTCTATTGGTTTTCCTTTTCCTTTTTTTCTTTTTCTTTTTCTTTTTCTTTTTCTTTTTCTTTTTCTTTGGTTCTGCCTTTTTGTTGGAGCTGTGAATCACAATAGAAGGAAAATAAACAAATAGGCTAAAAACAAATTGAAGATGAGGATTGGAAATAGAATGGAAATAAAAAAGAAAATGAATAGAGGGAAGGTGAAGTTTAGAATCCAAAGCCCAAAAGTTACTAAGTAGTTTGTTTTAGAAGTCAGAAAAATTAGGTTTCAGATAAAAAGAAGGATCTCTCAACCTTTTGATGCAATTCAAATAAAGGAAAAACGAGAAATAAGAAGCAATAAGGCCCAGGAGCTTTAACAGAACAAAACCTACTTGAGTTTGTTTGAAATTACTGGAGATTATTGGAGATTATTAGAGAGTATGCACGACTGTAATATTTTAGGATTCTTTGAGTGTTCCTTGGGGAATTTGCTGAGGATGCTTTGGGGATTCACAGCAACCAATTACCCAGTGGATAAACTTGAAATCGATATATGGAGTGAGCAGGGGGGATAACACACACCACAAACCAGAACAACAGCAGCAAACAACCTCAGAGAGCAAGAGACAGTTGGAGGACAACTATTGGATGTTCAGCACTGATTCGACAAACAGCTTATACCAGTTTCAACAGATCCATCTTCGTAGTTGAATATCCCACTATCAGAACGCAGTTGTTCCGTCCGGCTGGAACTAGCCCCGAAAAAACGCAACTGCGTGCAGCCCGACTTCTACGCGGGGTACTGCTACTGCTACTGCACACATACATATGTGGTCCTGCATGTCTGTTACGGCAGAAGTCATCGGCTGGTGTCCAAATATCGCTCCGGATAGTAAAGAGGCGAGAAGTCCATACATTACAATCCCCGCCTGACGGCAGTGGCAGTTGCAGCAGCAGCTGTAGCAAAAGCTACTGCGATGGCGGCAGGAAAAGCAGATAATATCTGAAACAGACCAGACCACTGTTGAGTGCCGGCTTCACTTCTCCAGAAAAACAGCCTCTGCAGCGGTTTCTGCAGCATCTGCGGTTCTGATAGCCGGTCGCGGGACGATGCAAAGCTACGGAAGTGCCTGTTTTTCTCAGCAGTCCGCTGTGGCTGGTGGCAGCAACAGCCCTAAGGGACTATTCTCTCTGTGGGGCATCTATCAGGCATCCATCAGGTATTTCTTTAGCGGTGCGAGGTTTGTCACAGTTTGCGGTTTGATCATAATCTTTTACAGTTCCTTCAGAATCTCTTGCGAATCATTCAGTCAGCTGGAGATTACAGATGAAAATCACAACGAGCCAGTCCTGGCCTGTCCAGCCTAGTTTAGACCAGCTCTTTCTGTGCTGATCTTCAAACAAGTGCTTCTGCTGACTTCGATCTTATAAAGTCCATCGCTATGGAACATGCTTCCCAAAAGCACTTGATGTCGAATCGATTTTGAATAACCACTGATAAACCGCTGAAAATTTAATGAACATCTACTGAAATATCAGTTGAATTATGTTAAAATACAAAATCAAAGAAATATTTTCTTTAAATCTCATCTATATAGAGATACACTATATTAAAAATTTACTAATTTACTAATTTACTAATTTACACATATTTTCCGAACTCCGAGCTGATGGAAAATCTTCAAACACATATAATACATCAATCAATAACCATTAACCATCAACTCAATGAACAGTCACATGAGTCAATCAAAATGCTCTCTAAAAAAACATTCATGAACAAACATTCATGAACAAACATTGATAACATCTCATCTTTTATTAAAAGATTCAAACCCAATTTGCTTTTCTTTTTTTATTATTTTTTATTATTTTTTTTTATCATTTACCATTTAGACCATTTAGATAACCAAATTTAACTCAATAAAAGCTTTCCCATTCACTCAATCCAATTCAGTTCTAAAATCTTGCTACTCGAAAGTTTCCAAGTCTTATTTTATTGTAATGTTTTTCAATAATTTATTTATCGAAAATTAATCCAAGTCCTCGTTTCTCAAATTATTTAAAATATCAGTATTTTTTAATGCATTCATCGCAGCTATTTGAGCAGAATGTTTTTTGTTTTGCCCAACTCCTTCTCCTAACAAATTATTTCGAACATAAATTCTTGCACGACTGCGTCCAGAAACTAAATCAAATCGATAAATTGGGATGAGTTTGACTTTACCTAGTTTTCCATACAATTTATTCTTAGCATCCCAATCAATATTTAATATGTTTGCATTTGAATTAAAACCTGGATTTAAATTCGAACTAGAACTAGCACTTGAAAATGTTTGTTGATAATTTTGTTCTGGTGAATTTGATGATTGATCATGATGAGTTTCCTTTTTAAATTCCTCTTGGCCTGCATTATAATCGCTATTATAGCCACTTGCTTTATCCTTTTCAGTTTTATTTTCCATTTCAATATCATTTGTGTCAAAATTATCCAAAATATTATATTTTTCTTTAAGCGAACAAATCAACTTGATAATTTGATTCGTATATAATGTATTTTGGTGACTATTTTCAATAATTTGTTCCAATTTTTTGAGATTTTTTAAACAATTTTTAGTACAATAGTATTCAGCTTCTTCTATCGATGTCCCATATCCAACTGAAACAAAATAGCCCAAAGGAGTTAAGCGAACTTTATAAAAAGATCCACTTTGTTGTTGAAATAAAAAGGCACAGTTATCTATCGATTTTATTGATTTTCGAAGTTCAAAAATATCATAAGCATCAGGGTGATTAAAAGTTTTTTTAAATTGATCATATTTACTCAGCTCTATTTTAAGATTTGGAACTTCATTATAAATTTCATTATTTTCTAAATTCTCAAATGAAAAGTGTTTTCGATTATTATCATCAATTAAAAATTCATCATTAAACTCAAATCTCAAATTGTTTTTAAAACTGTTTTTAGGATCCTGCTCAAAATTATTCTTAAAGCTGTCACGATAGATAATAAATAAAGTTTGAACTATTTCATAAGCAAAATTGAAATTGTTTTCTAGATAAATGGATGCACCAAGAGATGAGAAAAAAAAATTGGAAAATAAATTTAAAATATCAAAGTAGCTTAAGAAATTTGAGGATAAAATTTCTTCTACATTTTTAATTGTGATATCAGTTAAATTTTGTGTTGACAAATAAGAAATTAATTTTTTATCTATTTGAAAATAAAAAAAAAAATTTGAAATAAACCTTACATCAAACATTGAAAAATATATGGAAAATATCTTTTCAATACTTAAATCGTTGATTTTGTGATTCAAAAAATAAAATAAAGAGTATTTGTAAAAAGATTTACCCAAATTGATTAAGCGAAAATTGTTTTCAACTGATTTGTTATATTCGAGACTGGCGAATTTTTTCAAATGATTAAACTTGCTTTGAAATATTAAAGGTAAAACTAAATCTGGATTAAAAAAAGTATTGTTTGGAAGATTTTCAAAATTTAAAGGGAGCATTGATTTTAAAGGATTTTCGAAAATAATATTCATGGGATTGAGCACAGTATTACGCTCATTTTTATTATAATCTGTGTTTGGAATATCATTGGAATAGTATCTATCCAAATCGGCTAAATCATCTTTTGCTATATTTAAAGGATACTCGATAATCTGCTTGAAAATAACCAATTTGCTCTCTTTATAATGACTTGCCAACTGACAAGCGAGTTTCATTTGAGGAGTACTCAATAATTTTAATAAGTCTTGTTTTTCAGTTTCAAAATAGGTTCCATTTTTGACAGAATCGGCTTGGAGATTAGATAGTGCTCTCAACTGTTTCCTATAATCATCTTTATCTATGCAGCTATTTACTAATATGGAAATAGATTTGCTCAAACTATTAATAGCCTTTATAATAAGCTTAACATCTTTGATTTGAATGAAAGGAAACTTATCCATGATTGATATGGCATTTAAAATTGTGTCTGTTTTGATGTTTGATTGTTTAAAATCAAGTTGGGACTTTTTTGTCTTATTTCTATACAATCTCCTTAACAATAGAAAGTAGTTATTTTCAAGGGTTGCCCGGCCCTTTGGTCACGTTATATTTCGCAAATACCTGCCTAGTTTGGACCATGGTATTACCTTCCCACTTTGTAATAGTTTTGAAGTCATAAAGTTGGAAAAACCAGCAGCACGTGCATCTTGACACTCTCAGCACGAAAAGCCAGGCCTTTTGCACCCAGCCAGTGGATGCTGGAAGCACTCAAAAAAAGCTGAAAAGCAACAAACCCTCTTCCTGTGATAATGTTGGTTGTGATTTTGGTGCTCAAGCAACTTCATCTTGTCACAAATCTGCTGGTTCTCTATCAACCACTGTGCTCGAAAACCAACAGGCTTTTTTCAAACAAGACAGACGTACGCGGCACATGCATTTTCATACACTCACACGTATATGGTACTTCTTCCATCTTGGTTTGGCTTTTGGTCTCAATTTCTTCGTCTGACTCCAAAAAGTGAATAATTGAAGTTAATTCGAAAAATATTCCTCTTACTAAATTGAATTTTACTACTGGTTTTTGCTAAAAGCTTGTCTGTTTTTCTTTCATTGTGTTTCGAAAGATAAGTCTACTTTCCCCTTTTTTTTGTTTTTATTTCGGATACCATTAATTGTTTGTTAATTGAACCACTTCACTAATTTCATGTCATCAAAAGACTCTTAAAAAGAGACAAATAAAGGAGACAAAAAACAAAAATGAACAGGATAACATACTATTCTATTTTCTTGCAATGTTTGATCATATTTTCTGCAATACATTGCTTTGGTGATATTGATATTCTAACACCAACTGCTGCACAGTCTTATGAGGTGGATGAAGATGGTTATACTCAAGTTAAAGTTACTTGGGAGGAATCTGGTGAATCTCCATATCTATCAGAATTTGAGTATTACACCTTCTCTCTATGCACTGGTCCAAACGATGATGTGGTTGCTTTGTCTGTATTAGATTATTACATCACTGTTTCTGGAACCTCTTATACTGCTAATATTCCAAGTACGGTTGGAACTGATGGAGCTTATTTTATTCAAGTCTATGGTATCTTAGCTGATGATAATGGTTATACAGTCCATTATTCGAATCGATTTACACTAACTGGTATGAATGGTACTACTGAATCCAGTGGCTCTGTCGATGATACTGCACCTAGTCCTCTGAGTTCAACGTTATCCAGTGTCAAAGGAACTAAAACCACATCATCGTCATCATCATCACTTTCATCATCACTTTCATCATCATTCACTGATGACCCTCTAACGACAATGAATGCCACTGCTTCATTGACAGTGCCATATCTTCTACAAACTGGTAGTTACAGATTCGCCCCTATGCAAACTCAACCTGGTTCTGTTGTCACTGCTTCAACCTGGTCAAGAAAATTTCCAACTAGTGCTGTTTCTTATTTTTCAACAATTTACCCATCTCCTTTGGTTTATTCAACCATAACGCCAGATTGGTCTTACTCAAGAAACTCTTTTTATAATTATGCAACTGCCCAACCTTATCCAAGTGAAAATGGTGGTTGGTATGCAGCTGCTGATAAATTACAAAAACCTATTAGAATTTTCTCCACTGCATCTTCTCAAAATAAAAGAGACTGGTTAGATGTTGATGAAGAGTGATTATCCTTTTATCCAATTTTTTATTGAGTTAGTTTTTGTTTGTTTGTGATTAATCATTCTATATTACTAGACCTGCTGTTATATTTTTATTTATTCTATAAAACCATTTATTATTTACTGGTATTAATTCTCTATTTGGTTTCCTTTTTATTTACACTTATTTTAATCATCGATTTTCGATTTTATTTTTATTTTCATTTCCAAATTTATTTCCAACTTTATTTCCAAATTATTTCCAAATTATTTCCAAATTTATTTCTACTTTTAATTCTTATTTTAAACTAAATTTCTGTGTTTATTTCAATAACAACAACAAATATTCTGCATTGAATTATATACATGTCTATATCTATTCTGCACACTACAATCAACCAACAATATAATCAAATTGTATCAACTCCAATCAAAAAAATATACTTCACTACTTCACATCACGTGTTAAGTTTTGACTTATTGAAAATTATTGAAAACTATCTAAATCCAATGATCTCAATAAGTTGATAATAAATTTATATAACATATATATAGGTATTTATATATATTTATTAGAAAGATTTGCCAGATACAAATTATTTCCAAAATGCCCGGAAGAAGACACACAAATCAGATTATAAAAAACACTTTTGGTTTATCAAGGTTAACTAAACAACTTAATAGACTTAATTCTATCTCAAATGGTCCATCTGCCTACAAAATCGATGCAAGTCGAATTAATTCAATAAGTTTGTTATTTAAAAAGGATAATATTGGTGGTCATATGTCCTTGAGGAAGTTTTGGCACAACTATTTACCAACTTTACAATTCTACAATCCTACCCTACCAATAAATGTTACAAGAGTTAAGATTGGCACCAAAAAGGGTGAAAAATTGGAGAAATATTATTCAAAAGTGCCATGTGAATTAACTATTAAATTTAAAAAAGGCGACGATAAAGTTATTGACTGCAAAAACAAAAATCCTGCAACTATTTTCAAAGAATTTGTTGAAACAACTAAGGCTACAAAAGTTCCCCAAGATCAGTTAATAACCATACAACATCCATCTAAAAGACCTGTTTATTGATTTGAAAATGATATCCAGTCTGGATATCATATCATTTCACATTATCCATTTCATTTTTGGTTTTTCCCCTTGTTTCTTTGTAAATATGTCTTGATATATGTTTGAATATAGAAATTTTACATAACTTATATTAAGTTTATAGCGTTTTACAGTAGAAAATACCTATTATCGGTTTACTATATAAATATATACAAGAATGGAAATAAATCAAGAAACGCCAAATATTTCACAAAACCTTTGGAGCTAATGCAGCAATTTTATTATAATTCTTCATTCTTACCTCTTTGGCAATACAGCTACCGATTCGGGTTCCAATTGGATCATTGTTATTCTTGTTTATTAAAACACAGGCATTGTCATCAAATTTTACAACACTTCCATCCTTTCTTTGATAATTTTGTCTTTGTCTAACAATTACTGCATGAACAATATCACCTCGTTTTACTCGATTAGCACCAGATATACCAGTAATTTGTGAGGATATTGGTTTGGCTTTTTGAATGACAACAACAATTCGGTCGCCTAGTCTACCACAGTTCATGGGCGATTTTCTCATGACTTTAATACATTCAGCAAGCTGTGCTCCTGAATTGTCTATCACCTTTAACATCGTCTTCAAATAAATCATCTTGGATGCTACTTTCAATAATTCCCTGTCTATTTCCACCACAGACTGGATGTTAAAGAATCTCTTCAGATATGATTTGAAAATTCAGTGAAAACTGTAATATCAGCTGATTAGTTCCCTTTTGAGTGGATCCCAAGTTAATATGCAGAGAAAAGCATGATCCAAACCTATGGTCTTTTTATTAACTGGCACTTGTATTCAAACAAATTATAAAATGCTCTATATTCTTTACTATTTACAACACTCAAAATAACAGTATTCTTTGTATTATAGATTCATGTTTTTTTTGTTTTTTTTGTTGGTTTTTGTTTTTTATATTTACAAACTTTTGTTCAATTCTTTGTGAGATCAGCCAATTCTTTGCCATTTTGTTTTTGTTCAATGCTAAATTTTTCCAATTGAGAATCGATATCCAATTTTTCTTTATTCACCAAGGGTAATATTTTTGAATCATTTATCATTTCTTGAAGCTTATTCAATTCATTATCATTAACTTTAAAGTTATTCGAGGTCCAATTACGATTGTAAGGCTGATATCTAATTGGTAAAAAATATTCTAAAAATATATTTTGTACCAATGAATAAATGTTAGAACATATCCAATACAAGACAATCAGAACTGGAGCATTGAAAGAAATACCAATCATGAATACAACCGAAAGTCTTGATATGTTTGTAATACTATCAAAAACTGTCAACCTTCTATTTGAAAGACTGTTTCTAACACCCAGAATTGAGTTTTGACCAGAACCATTATTGAAAACATATCTTGATAGCCATTCAATATTCGTGACCGAAATTAAGCCTAGAATAATTGGAAATACACAATAAGGATCAGATAATGAATAGTCAGATATCCATAAAAACCCACCCTCATTGATTAAAGTTGGTTCAATTGAGACAAGATCAGTTGATCTAGACAAGATATTTTTCCAGCCCGAAAGCTCACGAATAATAAGGGAAAGAGTTATCCATAGTGGGATTTGAATAGTTGGTAATATTAGATTTTTCCAATTTTGACATTTGTATTTTTTAAATAAGAATTTGGATCTTTTTCTTTTTTCGGTCAAAGCTAATAAAAGAATTTGTTCATAGGACACTAAATCCAGAGAAGTTTGAGGAATTAAATTTTTTTCACTTTTTTTTCTTCTCAGTAGCATTTCAGTGATCAATTTGTATTTGAAAACAGGAACCATTGAATTTATAACGGGTTTTAATTCATTTTGTTTTCTAAGTCGAATTCTATTTGAAATACTAAATGGCAAAGTGATAAAGGTTCTTAAGACAAAAGTTGAAGCAGGTATAAAAAGCCACCAGGGTAAACCACTATATGCATGCAAGTTATTAAACGATTGAGTTAATACTGGGAGAACTTCGGCAAAAGATGTTATCAGAGTAAAATCTCTCTTATTTATCAGTTGAAAACGATTATTATAGGGATATTTCGAGTTATTTATATTGTGGAGATGGTTTGGTGTTGCGGTTTGTTTAACGATATTTTTGGAAGATAGTGCAAATGTGCGAGTGTTTCCAAGTACATTTCTTCTAAATAAGATATTCATTATCACGAAAACAACAATAATATTGATAATAATAACCAAAGTAATAAAAAAGAATCGATATTGAAATAAAAGAATAAACACCACTGCATGAGAGCGAGAGTAGAAAATTTATCTGACGAATGAAAATTGAAATTCAACTGAGATTTTACAAACCGATCACAGAGAAAAACGGGCTTTTAATGAGTATATTCAGCAAGAATATTTGTGGTATTTATTCTGAATATAGTTATGAGATATATACAATGAAAAATAATAAACATGATAAACATGGCTAAATAATTTATAGATAATATTTAAATATCATTGCATGCGAAGATACTGTTGTAAGTTTATTAGGTTTGATTTATGAGCAGCAATTGGCTTTGATTGAGCTTTAATCTCTTTAGCTTGACTTTCCAAAGCAGTTTTCTTTGTAGAGGCTGTAGATCTTGAAGTGCTTGCAGCACCTCTGACGAGTTTCAAATAAGGATCGTTTTCTTTGATTAAATAGCCTCTGTTTTCCATATCACTATAGTAGTCTATATCCTTTTGTTTTGTTGGTCTTGGTGGTAAAGGCAATCGACCGTATTTTTCTAAATATTTGTTGGGATTTAAATGAGATCTCAAATATGAAGGTGTGAAATATCTTGCAGTAAAATCTCCACCGCATTTTTCAATAGCTGCAACTGCGTCTTTTGAAGCTCTGTTGGCTTCTATTCTCAAGTTAGGAACTGAAAACTCTTCTTTGCCTCGACCGATGATTTTGATGCCAGCCCGAATAGAGGATGTGATCAAGCCAATTTGTTTCATTCCTCTCATATCCAAAACTTTATTATTTTCAAGGAAGGGGCTCAATCTTCCATCTAAATAGAAATGCTGAATTCTTTCAAGATTCAACTCATCGAGCTTTAGTTTATTGGTCTTGAAACCGATTTTTCGAAATAATCTTGTTATGGGAGTCTGACCACCTTCAAACCATGGCTGAACAGAACCTCTGGCCTTTTGACCCTTTTGACCTCTGGTGGAAGTCTTACCTCTTCCTGAACCAGGACCTCTACCCACTCTCTTAAACTTTCGAGTGGAGTTTTTAGAGGGCGTCAAATTGGACAAAAGTGACAACTTTCTGCTGGCCACAAAAAACCCCTTGATGCAAGACAGCACCTCAACAGGAACATACAAGCTGGACGAGCTGATTAACGAAAACATTGCTGCTTTTCCCTCTTTTTTTCTTCTTTCTCTTCCTCTTTTGCTGCTCCAACTGTGTCTTTCTTGTCTCTAAGCGACAAAAGCTCTAAAAAGCTCAAATCACGCTATATGCACGTGATATATTGAATATTGAAGACAATATTTGTCGGCGCTTAATTTTCGATTATAATCTCAACCATCTCAATTATTTCCATTATTTCAATTATTTCAATTATTTCAATCATCAACGTCCTAAGATCAGCTCAATAGCAATGGACTGGGACCTCATTGCAGTGGTATTGATGTTAGCATGTCTAATTGATCAAACACTTCCTTTTGATCTTCACAAGCCCGCCTCTCATTATTTTCTCAGGTATTTGCTGTTGTTGGTGTTTGACTGTGTCTTGTACCATGCTATGAAATATTTTGATATCAAAAAAGCATTTCTAGAAGCACTTAAATCAATTGGTTTGAATGCTGCCAAATCTCAAGCTTTTTCTTTACTTTCCTCTTCAATGCGTGATTATGTTTCCGAGACAACTTCATCCCTTTCTGTATTATCCAATTTCCAAATATTTAGGCCTGAAACCGATGAGGAGTGTTTTAAAAACGTTGGAAAATATGATTTATATAAAGGCTTTACTTCTTTTGAAAAGAAAATGTGGAACGCTCTTGACGATAAACCCATCTTAATTGACATAGATAATCAATCTTTAATTCAAAAAATCAAATTGGACACAAATTATAATATAAATTCCGATCAAAGATCTATTTATCTTGAAAAAAAATTAAAAAATTTGGCTCTTCCATCCAATAAAACCATTGGTTTTCACAAAATGATGACTCGATGCGACTCACTTTTAAATTTTCATTCAAAATTTTGTAATTATAATGGCGATTACATCTTATCAACTTTATCTTATTATTCAACAATGTCTGGATTTTACTATCTAGATTACAATTATGGCGATTTCATTACTCCCTTAATCATTACTGAATTATACAAATCTAAAAAATTTGCTCGTTATCATTCTTATAGACTTATCACCAACGTTATTCAAGAAATCTTTACTGAATGTATGACAATGACTGAAGAAGACGATAAAACCACGTTCAAGTTTAATTTGGACAATTTTAATCCAAATAATAATAATAATAATAATAGTCAGAATAAAAAATACATCATTAATGTTACTATTAATTTAACTTTTCAAAAGATTGATTTTGATTCCCCACAAAATTATCCCAATTGTATTCAACTCGTTAATGATGATAAAGATGAAGATATCAACGATCATAATAAAAATAGTATTGATCAGAAGGAAAGTATCAAAAATTACGCTTCTAAACTTGCTGAAAATAATAATCCGGTTTTTGACTTTCTCATTGCCACACCCGTTGATTTAAACAAAATTAAAAATAAAATTACAATCAATTATTCAGTGAATGGCTTGAAATCTTTTAATGACGTGATTAAAAATTCCTTTCCAATAATCCAATCAAATATTTTAAACAAAATTGATACCACTATGTTAATTGATCCCAGAATATTTCAATCAAAACCAAAAGCAGACTGTTTTTCTCTTTATAAATCTGCTAGCAATATTGAACCTTTTAAAATGTTATCTTATTTTACTTTAAGAAAAAAATTAGATCTTAAAACTAATGTGTATAAAGTAATTTGCGACAATTATCAATCAATATTTAATCTATCAAAACCAATTATAACTCACGAAAAAAATCAAGACCTTATTCCAATTAACTCAATGGATTGTTGGTTCGATTTGAAAGTATACTATAACATTTCTCAAAATATTCAAATTAATCCTCTTTTTTACAAAAATTATAAATCAATTCTCAATTATATTTCTCTATTCACTGAACACATTAAAAATAACTATCAAAAGTTTAACAATTATGAATTAGATTTGATTCATGAAGATTTAGGAGGCTATTCATGGTTAAGTTGTTTTTCAAAACACTATTTTAAACCCCACTTGTTCCTTTGCAAACATAAAATTCCAAAATCTCAATTATATCAACTCATTTTAGGTATGACTTCAAGGCTCAATCTGAAAGATACGAAAGAACTTTGTAATAGAAATGTTTACATCGTTGATAATCGCATTATTTATAATCTCAGATCTTCTTCAGATGTTTTGTGTGTTCCTGTTTTGGAAAACGATGGATTAATTGGATGAGAATAATTTTAATTCTTTGATTTTTTTTTCCTTTTTTGATTTTTTTTTTCTTTTTACTTTTTTTCTTTTATGA
Organism: Ascoidea rubescens DSM 1968; assembly: GCF_001661345.1. NCBI lineage: Eukaryota > Fungi > Ascomycota > Saccharomycetes > Ascoideales > Ascoideaceae > Ascoidea > Ascoidea rubescens. The sequence continues at coordinate 3,152,116 of NW_017962913.1, forward strand.
ATTTTGCATTTTAACCATTTCAACCATTTCAATTTGCTTTATTTTATTGTTATACATATATTCCCTTTGCTTATTTTCCTTTGCTCATTTCTCTTTTTAACAATTTCAAAAAATACAAATATAAACTTAAAATAAAAAAATAAAAAAATAAAAGAGATTTATTCAGCAGAGTATAGAATAGTAAGGAGTTAGATAAAAGAATATGTGTAAAATAATGTTAAATTAAAGGATTGTGAAAAAAATTATGAGACCAATTCAACCCATAAATAAGGGACAAATACTACAATTGCAGTATAAAAAGTTAAAATAGCTTCGAATAAAGCGATGGGAAAACCAAATAAACCTCTTTGTTTAAAATTGCAAATGACAGAATAAATGGCAACAGAAAAAAAGTGTTTGAATAATAAAAAGGGTTTTGGAAGCAAACCTGATAATAAGCCCATAGGTATTTCAACACATTCATTACCACAAAGAAAATAATTAAAACAACCATTTTGCAAAATTTGTAAATATTTTGAATCAGCTTGAAATAAAGCATACAATGCTATAGACAAGACATTGATTACAGAATCAAGAGATTTTCTTTGGTAATGGAAATCTTGGATTGAATCCAAAACAATTGATTTATCTTCAAAGGAAGGAATTTTTTCAGGAGAGAGGATTTTGCAAATCAAAGCAACATCGCTGAGGCCAACAGTCATACCACCGCCAGTTAGAGGATGTCTCATGTTCAAAGCATCACCGATTAATAAACAACCGGGGACGTCGTTTCTCTTTGCAGGTAGATAGGAATTTGGCATGATTCTTATTCTCGAGGTTTTTAAAGCGTGTCTGAAAGAAGGTTGTGTTTCTTTGGGTAAGGAAGATAATACAGTAGCATTCAAGTAGGATTGAAACTCTGGATCATTGATAGAAGGTAGTTTTGTAGAGCGATAGGCACATAATATTCTTGTTGATGTTGGGGATATTTGGTAGATTAGAATTGGAGCATGTTTGCCCAATATAACATGGCCATGATTTGGAGCTGGTAATTTTGCATTTTCAAGGGTCAAGGCCACAAAGTGAGAGGAAACAGTTGGAATATTGTTTGGATCTAAGATTTTTCTAAATTTTGAAAAGATACCATCAGATATACAAGTTAAATGAGAGAAATATTTTCTATTGTCGGAAGTTTTAACGCCAATTACTTCGCCAAAGTCATTTTTTAGGATTTCAGTTACACAGGATTGTAAACAAGTTATATTTTTTTCTGATTTGCAAAAGGATCTTAAATTTGATATGAATTTTCCATGATGAAAAGCAACACCCTTTTCTCTTTCACAATTTGAAAAGAAAACAGAATCTAGAGTTTTGTCGGTTAATAGGGATTTGTAATTATCGAAATTCTGAGATGTATTATTTCTTATGATTTCTGAAGTAACTGGGACTTCTGATTTATAGGGATATTTTAATGTGACAAATCTGTTGTAGAAGGATATGAAGTAGCCATCAACATGAATTGCATCGATGTTGTTAACAGCTTGTATTAATTTCAACGATTTCAAAGCTCTGAGGCCTGCAGGTTGCAATAATTCACCGACGATTCTATCTGGCTCAGCCCAATCTCTTTCGATCAACAAAACTTTTCGACCGGATCTTGCCAATGATGTAGCTAAAGCTGAACCAACGACACCAGCGCCAATCACAATAACTTCAAAATCGACAGGAGTTATATCTTTCATTTTATTTATTTATTTATTTATTTACTGGTTTATTGATGTAATTATTATTCTTTTGTGGTGTTATTAAACCAAACAAGCTGAGGTGAAACGGGCTAAAGTCGAGAAATTTGCAGATTAAAAAATAAAAATTATTGATATGATAATGGCTGAGATGATGGAAGAGCAGTAGAGAGAAAAAAAACGAAAGTGACAGCGTCAAGAGAAGGAAGAGTGATGAATGAAAGCCCTCGAATCCCAGGGCAAATTAAAAGCCGGCAAATTATAATATAAAAAGAAATGCAGAAATATGAAAAAATATAAATCTAGAAATATGGAGAAGTGAAGAGGAAATATATATCGAGATCCAAGAAGGTTATCACTTGAAGCGTCTCGTTTGAGGTCGTATAAAAACTCGAAAAATAGGCAACGGTGGTCACGTGCACTGTGCGTCGATCGAACCACTTTGAAGGAAAATGAGCAGGAGAGAGCTGAAGCTGGAGTAGAGGAATGGGCGCAAAGGTACGAAAGAGCACGTTCTTCTCCGCCGGCTGGAACTAGAGCTTTTCTGCACCAGCTTCTCCAAAACCACCTTGCGAAGCAGCGGCAGATCGTAGTCCGAAAAAAGCATGACTACTAGACAAATCATCACGTGATAAGACCGGAATTGGAATCAAGCACACAACTGTGGTTTTGCAGGCGTTTCTTCTGGAGCTTCTTCAACACAGACACAAAGGTTGGTGAAAGTGTTGCCGGATGGTGCTGAACAGTGGCTCGAACAGCAGCAAGGCCTTTGAGGTTGCACAGTGCTAAACAAGGACAGAGACCAAGATGCTTCTATTATCAGCACACTCACCGAATCCGCTGATAATGGTATCGATGATTTGCATCATTTGGGTTGCATCTCACTGATGAAAGAAATTTAACGTTTCAGAGCAATAAAAGAACAACTGGGCACTCCCAGAATATCAGAATAGAATATCAGAATTTTTCTTCATGAACGACAAAAGGAAAAGAAATTTGCAATTTCCTTTTTGAGCAAGAGTCCCCTTTGGATGGTCTTCTCAAATTCCATCACCAATAACAAATTCTGCAATCTTCTGGAAACCACAAGGCTGTTGATGGTAACAATATAAATAAATTCCTTCATTTAAATATATCAAGATATACTCAAGCTCAAGTTTATACAAAAAAAAATATTTCTTTGCTTCTTTTACTGACTAATTGGACTATCTTTACTTTTCACGATCATCGATCAGTCAAATTGTTAATCAGTGTATTTTTATTGTTAAACTTATTACCTAGCTTTATATCTGTTCACGAGATTTCCAGCTATTTCATACAAATTCGTAATAATTGGTTCCTCAAAACTACAACTCTATCATTATTCTGGAAAAAGCACAGTTGAAATAGTGAGGTTTTAAACTTTATTATAACAATATTAACATGGAAAAACCACTCTTTATATCTTAAACATGTCAAACTTTTTGCAACCTCGATTTATTTATCCTCTGAGTTCTTGATTTTTCCTCATCATCTAATTTAGTCAGTATCTTGATTGTTTTGCAAAACCTAATTCTATTGACATCTAAACAAAAGGAGATATATCTCCCGAGCTCTGCTCAATTAAGAAACTATTTCCTTGTTCAACATACTTTCTATTCAATTATTTTTTCAATTCCACTAATTAATTATCTAATTTATTTCACACACTACTTAAGAACCTATCATTTTTATAGGAAACTGTCTACTGGTGCTTTTCCTTGAAATGGCATTAAATCCTTTTGAAAATCTCATTGACACATTTATTGACTAAGAGTTTAAATAACTTTTTTATTCTTTTCAAATCACACCTTATCCAGAACAAAAATCTTTAATCAATTTTTAATCAATTTTCAATCAATCATTAATCAATTTTTAATCAATTTTTAATCAATCATTAATCACAAATATTTTTTAATAAATTATTTGCTGCTTTTTTTTACATTAATTATTGAAATAATGAATATTTGAACAAAAAAACTCTTTTCTAATAGATCCCAATAAAAAATATTTGCTCAATTTCAATCTTATTAAGTAGTTTTAGCAATAAAGAACAGCATCTAATCATCTCAAATATTATCACCACTAATCTTGCTTTTGGTAAAAATTGGACAAATTCTAAAATTATTAAGCTAATCAATCTGAAAATAAAGTAACAAAATGAATAGCTCTTTTAAAAGATATTTTTCAATTTTTCAAACAGTTTTATTATCAAAAACTTGTGGAAATTTGATTTTATTTGATTTTATTTGATTTTATTTGATTTCATTTTATTTTCCTTTCTCTTTTTTCTAAAGAAGTCAATTACTAATAATTATATTATTCACACAAAATAAAAAGTACAATTTTGAGCCATTTCTAAACTGTATCACCTATTTTGTTTTCTATTCATGAGTTGAAGAAAAAAAAGAAAAAATAACTTTTTGCTTGAATTATTTTTGTTGGTTCACCACCCACTTTCCTATTTAACTAAAATGATTTAGTTTAAACTGTGAAATGACTTTTGGTTGGCATAAGATAAAAGTATGACTGCTTATGATGGTTTTTGGGCACATAAGAATAAGTTTTTCGGAAATTTTTTTTTTTGAAATTTTTCTGTTTTGGTTAAATTTTTAAAATTCGGGATTTCTTGGAGTGAATTAGACGACACTGTGTTTTTCCTTTTTTTGTTTTTTTGTTTTTTTGTTTTTTTGTTTTTTTTTCAATTATTTTTGATTCATAAAGGATTTTGTGCCAACTTTTAGGGTAGAGGAATTTTTTTGTCAAGCGATTTCTTGCTTGATAAGATAATACCAAATTATAAAGTTATAAAGTTATAAAGTTACAGATTTCTAAAATTTTCGTGATCAAAAAAGGGCAAGAAACGTTTTTAGTGAAAATATTGATATTGAAAGGATTGGAATTATTTTTAAATTATCCATAAAGATGATTGGAAGTATTAAAAGCAAAAAAATGGGCTTATAAGGAAGAAAGTTAAGTGTTTTATTCACGTTTTTTTGAAAAAAAGAAAAGTAACCAAGAGAGAGAGAGAGAAAAACAGCCGGATATTCAAAATTTTTAAGACTCAAGATACCTGTTGACTCATTTTTTAAATAGTTGAATTAAGTTTCAAGAAATGAATTAGGAGATGTGCAGAGAATCAGATACTAAGTGGTTGAATTGATGGGTTATTTTTGATTTAGTATTGGTGGGGACTATTCTGCCCCAAAATATGAGTTGGTTTTGGTATCTAGTATGATAAGATGATAGTAGAGTGGTATAGTAATATTATTATGTAATAATTATAATAATTGTAATAATATGAAAATATGAAAATATGAAAATATGAAAATATGAAAATATAATTGATTATTTACAATTGAGATGAAAATAATAAAGTGGAAACGATAAACAATGATAAAGCCTTGTGAAAATTCCAAGAGATTCCAAGAAATTTAGAAATAGAGTGAAGGATGGGTTACGAAGAAGAAAGAAAATGGATTATTTTTTGGATAAACGAAATTTATAGCAAGAAAGTTTAGAAAATTAAAAGTGGCGATAAATTTTAAATAACGATCAAGAGACAAAACTAATCTAGCAGAGTGGATGATAGAAGTATTATCTGTAGCAGTTGTTTATGGTGGTGAAAGCATAAACAATTGTTCGATTGTTGAGCGATTCAGCCATACAATGGATACAATGGATGCACGTCGAGAGAAAACAGCCGGAATGGGAAGATTGAAATGGGTGGGCCACCCATTGGAAATTGCTGAAAGCGGCAGTGCTGGAGTTTCGTGATGAAGGGCCCTTATGACTCAACCCAATTAGGAAAGAGGAGAGATATATGAATAAAGCAGCGGTAAGTGATGATTGGAATTCACTTTTAAGAAAATATCTACCGGATAATAAGTTCTATTTTCTTTGCGAGATGTACCTGAACTTGTGGGTTTGGCTCAACATCAAATGGCGAAGCTTAGCATGCTCAAAAATAGACTGAATTCACAAAAAAAAATTTCAAACTTGTTTTGTGCAAGTGCCAGCTCAGCTGAGAACAGGACTAATTTCCGAAAGTTCGCGCCTGGACAAAAGAAGATAGGAAACACGAAATGTGAAACATTGTATTATATACTATTAGCAGTCCTCATCAGAAGCAAAAACATTATATCGCTGTCTTCAATAACCTGCGAATCCCCTATTGCCATGTTAGAGAAGGGCAAATAACAAGCAGAAAGTGACAATTTTCGGTACATACAAAAACAAATTGTGGTCCTTTTCAGGTGGTTCAAAAATTGGAGGCAGTTTCAGGTTTTAATGATACATTGAGCTATCTCAAGATTCGAGATCAAAGAAAGTTGTTGGATTGCCAACTTGGTTAAAATTAGTGAGATTACGGTTATCTATTTTTCCATTGATTTTCGAAGTTTGAATTTCTGCTTTTGACAAATATTTGTCAAACATTTGATAAAACGCATTAGAAAAATCTCTCAAATCATCGCCTTTTGTCCATCAGCATGAGAATATTATCAAAATAGTGCGAGAATATATGGTATCTCCCACAGTCCCGTTTAAGACAGACCCTTGGTGGGGCTGATCGTGGAAGCGCGAACCAGAGGGGAGCAACCGCAGCTCTGAGCAGGGTTTGCACACCGTGGTGGACGCGGCCCTCCCTGCTGTTTCGCGCAGCCTCCAGTCGTGCTGCCTGGAGCCCTACTTCGAGCCCTGCGCCAGCCCTGCGGTGCTTCCATTGTGGTGGAGCGTCACACAACTGCCTTTGTTAGAGAGCTTTTGTGCTTTGGAGCTCCGAGAAACGTCGGCCCAGGCCTTTGGTCGCAGCAATTGATGGAAAAGAGTGGATAGCAACATTGCAATGTGGGTCTGTTTCCTCTTTGCAATGATTGTGATTTGAAATAACAAACACAGTTCCCACAAGGTTTTTTGCTCAATCAACAATTTGTTGCAACTTTGTTTTTTTATCTCCCTTTTGCTTCGTTTCAATTCAAAAGTCCAAAGCTTGGAAATTTATTGGCTGTTTTTTATCTTATGATTATGCTAAAACATTAAACAAAGCACACTTTATCCAAAATTCTATTTGAGCTGTCTTTTTTTTTACAAATAGACCACCCACCTCACTAATAAACCACTTTTTAACCATGCATTTAGTAGTTATTGGTGGCACAAATGTTTTTCTCTTTTTTTAACATTCTTTTAGCTGTCCATTTTTTGTTCATGTTCTATTCGTTTTTTGGTATTTTTCTGCTCAATTTTTTTCCAATTTTATTGTAATCCTTAATATATTCTTTTATTTGAACTCTATATTTATCTTTTTTTTCTTTTTTTAAATCAAAATATTAATAAACAATTAAAAATTTACTATAAAATCATACAATTATCTTCCATAATTTTGTTTGAATTGCTTTTTACCTTTTACTTATATATTATCATTATCTTATATCATATTATATATCATCTTCTTAATAATAATCTCTTCAATTTCTATTTAAACTTCCATTGATTCCTTTTTAATATCCTTAACTTCATTTCAGTTTCAAATCATAATCATAACCATAACCACAATAATTAATAATAAATATAATAATGTCCACTGCTCACAAACGCTCTTCAAGCAAACTTCAACAAGAAGAAGTATCCGATTCTGATCGCGATGATTACGACAACTATGTCTACATTGGCAAAACAAAAGTCGACAAAGACGAACTCTTAAAGACTTTATGCCTCTCAAAAACACTTACCATGGGAAACCAATACCAAAATTTAATCTCAAAACTAGACAATATCGAAAAAAACTCAACCGCTAATCAATCTCAACCAAACACAATTAAAAAGTCTCCTCAACATCTCTTTGCCAACCCAGGCCCTTTAGGTCTATGTTCTTTTGCTCTAACCACTTTCTTATTCTCCTTGTGTAACGCAAGAGCTATGGGTATTGAGTCTGAAAACATTGTAGCCGGTTTAGCTTTCTTTTATGGTGGCTTCATCCAATTTGTCGCTGGTATCTTCTGCTTCATCGTCGGTGACACCTTTGGCTGTTGTGCCTTTGCTTCTTATGGTGGCTTTTGGATGTCCTGGGGTGCTATTCACACTGATGCCTTTGGTATTAGATCTGCTTATGGTGACGATGTTCAACAATTCAACAATGCAATGGGCTTTTACAACATCTCCTGGGCCATCTACACCTTATTCATGGCTCTTTGCACGCTTAAAGACAGCTGCTATTTCTGCTCTTTATTATGGGTGGTTGTCGTCGTCTTTACTGTCAATGGTACCTCAAAATTCACTGACTCATTAGCCTGTGCAAGAGCTGGCGGTGTTCTAGGTGTTATCGCTGCTCTTCTTGCCTTCTTTATTGCCTACACTAACCTTTCAACAAACGAAAACTCATACATCCACGTCAAAACCTTTATGATGCCTGACTTTAGCAAAAGCAAAAAAAGAGTTGCTGACTTGGAACAAAATTCATCAAGCGAAGAAAGCTCTTAAGAATTTTTTAATTTCAACATCAGTTCAGCACTGATAAACAGTTATATTATCAAATGAAATAAAAAAAAAATAAAAAACTGCTTTTCTATTTTTATATTATTTTTATATTATTTTTTTTATTTTGGTCTTTGGTTTGATTGTTTCTTTAGATTTCTTTAAATTTCCTTAAATTTTATCTAATTTTATCTTATTTTATTTTATTTTATTTTATTTTATTTTATCTTATCTAATTTTGTCCAGTATAGGTTGCTACAACATCAATACAGTTGTATTATAATTAACTCGATTCTATTGTAGTAGTACAAAAAAAAATATCTACCATCAGTGTGAGTATCAAATAAAATAATTGAATTTTCCCTGAAGTGTGCTAAAACTTAGTTTATTCCAATACGGTTTGCTTGCTTTTTCTTAGCAAAGGCGCGAAAACACTTCACTTCACTTCACTTCATTTATTTTTTATCCTATTGTCCAAAGATAATAGCTAAAATGAATCAATAAATTCAATCATCTTTGTGAAAATGACTTTTAGAAATAAAACCAAAAACATCCTTCATCTAGCATACAAGAATATAATGAAATCAACAAATCAACAAATCGAAAAACAATCCTAAAAGCAAACATTGGGTGCACCTGCAATTAAAGTTTGACACATTAATTTTCAACTGACAGAAAACGGTTTCTCTGTTTCCGAGACAATCCTGCAGCTTTTTTTAAAAAGCTTCAGCAAGCTAGTCGAAAAAATATAAACTGCTTTATTTTGAGAAGCATATAAGAAAAATCAAAATGGATAGAATGAAAATTCGGGCAAGATAAAAGAATTCAAAAGTTTGAAAGGTGCAGATTCAACTTATTACAATGCCAGCTTTATCAGAATCAACACAGATTTAAGCTAATTAATGATTCAATGTTTCCACAAAATAAGTTTGTATCTTGATTTAAACAAATTACCCGATAACTGTCATGTTAACTAATCTCGCTATTTGTTGTAAAAAAAAAGATTACTCCCAAATCATATCAAAACGAATAAGTAGAGAGGCTGTTGTTAAACTAAAATTTTAGACAAATCAATTTGTCTTTTGATTTTATTGATTTCAAAAACATATTTTAAATAAAAATTTCAAAAAAAAGCTTCAAAAAAAAATTTCAAAAAAAATTTCATTCAAATAGTTGTAAAGATACGCTCAAACACTCTTATCTTTTTCAACTGAATTGTTTTATCTAATCCGAGATTTAACGAATTGGAGTTTAGCTCTTTAAAAGATAAACCAAAACTAAAATCCTGGCGGGAGTCTTCGGAATTTGACTTCATTTCATCTTTACTCAACATTATTCATAGTTTCACAAATTGAATTTAGTTTTCTAACAAGATAAACAGAAAACCCACCAGTTTCCTAGGCCTTTGGAGGCAACATGTGTTGCAGCTCTACTTTTTTGAATCTGTAAAAGTTCTTGTTGAAAAGCTTGTTGCCATATTCTCAAAAATTGCTAAAATTTTCTTCAAGTAATCTATTAATCTACCGGCTTCAATCAATATTTTGCGTTTGTTTACAGGACCAATTCTGCTTTATTCTCAAGAATCTATAGCATCATCCAGCATCCGATTGGTGATTAAACTGGATAGTAAATACTTGAGAAAAGTTGAAAACTAATAATAACTTGTAAACTCATGTTATTACCTAAGAAAAATTGGATGGCAAAAACTCTTGTTTTTCTGCAAGCAAATAGTATTAAAAATAATACCTTAAAAAATAGATGAAACTTGCTGCGTTTTACAAGAAGTTATTTTAACAAATCTTCAGTTTTCTACCCCAATATTTATCTTCCTTAGCCGTACTGGTTTACAGCTTCAACAGAGCCCTCGAAATTATTCCCAAACGATTACCATCTCATGATTTGCTTGTTGTACAAGTTCACGAAAATTCATGAACCTTTATGAGCTTGGTGGTTTCGTTTTTTTTCAGTTTGCGGTTGGAATTTTCTAGATATTCTAAATATGAACAGAATCTTGTCCACAGATATCTGGCGCAAACCACTCAATTCCAACAAAACCAGTAACCTTGATATTGGCTCCACTGGACATGGACCTGAAGCTGTAGTTTGCAAGAAAGTCACAAATTCTATCCTAAAAACAACGATTTTTTTTTAGTTTCCGATCCTGCAACCTATTGGCTTTGACAATACATTAATGGTAGAGGATATATGAGTTACAGCTATCGACTGCTTTCTTTTGATACTCTCCTACAGAAGTTAGTAAAATGTGCAGCTATTACAGTAATGGCATTAGCTGCATTGTTCGTAAACAATCTCTCGCTCTTCCTAAGGGTTCTAAGTGCATACTTTGCGAAGGCCCTCTAGTGGAGTGGCTGCTTTGAGAAGGGTCTTACTGTTCCACACAAACTCCACCAAACAAAGAAGGGGAGCATGCCTACACAGCAGAAATAGCCATGATCGTTATATCCTGCTGTTGATGATCAGATGGAACAAACAATCTTGTCTTAGAGTGTGGCTAAGGGTACTGGTGATACTGCTGGTACTGGTGATCCTGCTATTATTCTTGAACAAAACAAGGGCCAGTTGAGGTATTTAACGATTGGTCAGGGTTTTCCAGCACACAAAAATTGGTTTCAGAACAGACAACCTACAATTGGGTAAAGATCAAACGAGAAAAAAAATGGCTTCAATATCAAAATCCATGTTATATTAAAAGCACACCATTGAGAGCCATGTCAATAACTTGAAGTCAAAAAACTAACTGAGGGCAATGAAAAACGCCGATTGGAAAGCGAGAAAAATTGGTTTATTAGAAGATAAAATTTTAATTATAAACAATAAAGTGTACATGGAAATAAAGAAATAAAAAACTATTGAACTAAAGGTTAAAACTACTATCAACTAAAATGAACTTTAACGATTCCTAGGCTTTATAGTAGTATTTTTGATCCGATTTATATCTAAAGTAAACAAAAAGAGAGACGATTTATGGTTTCTATATTAAAAAAATGATTATGGTTTTATGAGTCTTCCTAAGAACGCTGTTGATGGTTTATCATTGGGTCCGAAATCTAAATATAATTAGATTTTTTGTTTTCTCTTGGTGGTTGTTTTTTTCCAGTCAATATATTAGTGTCACCTTACTAAGATATTTATGTTTAGTATGACTTTTTTGACAAATTTTGTTGTACAGTGGATAGTTGTTACTATTAATGTTAAAATATTGAATAAATGTGTGAGTGTGGTTATCCGAAAAAATTCTATTTTATCAATTATATTGATTGGATTTGAACAAAATCAAAATATATATAAAGTTGAAGTTTTCCAGTGTAAAATTTCAATTGGACTTTTATTTGTTTTTCTTTTTATGTTAATTATTATACAACAATTCAACAGTTCAATTCAATTCAATACAAAATCATAAACTGATAATTCAATAATTCAATTATTAATTATATCACTATTCAACAAAGGATATATTTAGTTTAAATCAATTTAATTAATCGATTATAATGGGTGCTGATAAATATAACAATCATTCAGATTCAGATTCTGAACATGAAGACTATGATAATTTTGTCTATGTTGGTAATACTAAAGTTAATAAAGATGATTTGATTAAAACATTATGTTTATCAAAAACAATGACAAACACTCCTAACAACAGTAACCAACAAGTCAATGAACCAAAACAATTTAGACAATTTGCCAACCCTGGACCATTGGGATTGACTGGATTTGCATTAACCACATTTGTGTTTTCGTTAGCTCAAGCTAGATTTTTGGGGGTTAGCAATGTCAGTATTGCATCTGGTGTTGCATTCTTCTATGGAGGATTTATTCAATTTGTTGCTGGTATTTTTCAATTTATTAATGGAAACACATTTGGTACAACGGCATTTGGATCTTATGGTGGTTTTTGGATGGCCTGGGGAGCAGTTCATACTCCAGCATTTGGAATGAAATCTCAATATGAGGATGAGACTCAATGGGATAATGCAGTTGGTTTCTTCAATTTATCATGGGCTATTTTCACATTTATTATCTCAATTTGTACAATGAAGGACACAGTTGCATTCTGTGCATTATTATGGATTTCAGGTGTTGGATTTTTGCTCAATGCTATCGCTAAATTTACTCAATCATTAACTGTTGCCAGAATTGGTGGATGCTGGGGTATTGCAATTGCACTATTAGCTTGGTTCATTGCATTTACTGAATTAGCAACACCAGAAAACTCTTATATTGTTATCAAAAGTCCAATGATGCCTCGATTTGGAGCTGAAAAAGCCAAACAACAAGATCTTGAGAAACAAAATTAAATAGTAACCCCATGTTCAGAGAGTTTTAAACAACATGGGATATCAATATGAGCTGTTAATATGAGATTTCAATTGGAGATGAAATCAAGTTTGTATCGCTTTACAATTATAAGTTACGGCTGTTTTACATTTTTTTAAATTTTTAACTCTTTTTATTATATTTTTTGTCTAAAAGGTGGTTTTAGAACCTAGAAGTAGATGAAGTTATACAAAATTTGGTAATTTTTTTTTGTATTATAAATTTTTTTCACCTTTCTCTCTTATAGTCATTTGATTCATTGTTAATCATCGTACATAGTTCATTTAATTAGTAATTTTTATTGTGTCGAGATACCAGTCCAGAGAAAACCCAGAACAATGGAAAAACCAGTGTTTGGAATGCGGCTCCCAAAGAAGAAAGAGGGAAAACCACTATATATTCGGTGTCCGGCTTTGGTCTTTTTTCGGGGTGTGTGTTGGCACCGGATCTCGCTGGCGCTAAGCGGATCTTGCTCATGTTATGAGGGGACTACAAGCACGTGATTCGAACTCGTACCCGATATCCCGCGTGTTATTTTTGGAACTGCATTTCCAAGAATCTCACGTGCACGGTCATGTGTAGCGCTTGTTTTTATGCACACGCCAGCATATATGTGTACCGAGCGCAGAATAGCGCTGGCGTGAACTGCCGGCTGCCGACACTCTTCGTGAGCGGTGAGCGGTCGCGCCCAAACCGGTAGCGGGTTTTTGCGATGGAGTGGGACCCACCTCATGTTATCTCACATCTAGCATTTCCAGCCCAGGAGGATATATTATCCACAGCTGTATTTCCTCTTCTCAGCTGGAGACTCTTTTGTATTCTTTACTGGATTATATATTTGTTGTATAAAATGCCAATTTGCATTTCAAATAGATCTTTATAACTACATACTCACAGCTTGCCTACTCATTAGCCACTGCTCATTAACTTTCTCACACACTTCGTTATCATTATTATCATCATCAATTTTTTTTCTTCGCTTGAAATTTCAATGATCAAATTTTTTTTATACTATTGATCGCCAGTAATAATTACCACTTAAATATATCTGATTTTGTGCATATTTAACCAGTCTCTACTGCTTTGCAAAACCTATATTCTTACTCTTCATCTTATTTTCTCATAGAATGTCAATCAATGTACTACTTTCAAACTCTTCCTTATCGTATAGCATTCCCAATCAGCTACTGAAATGCTCGTTAAATCTTTTAATGATCAACCGGAAGAGATCAGATTTACTCAAATATAATTACAAGTCTGATTATCGCAGAAATCATAATCTCAATAATAGAAGATTCTTTTCAGAATACGTCTATTTTCCAATTCTAAATACAAAATCCAATGATTCAATTTTATATAATAGCTCAAATAATTTAAATTTCAAAGCGAGACTCAAGATCCCTATATTAAAATCTCCATCCCATTTTGGCCATGCAACCTCTCGAGTTAATAGAGTTTATAATGAAGACAAATTATCAGCTGCAGTCTTACATTTGCCCTTAAATATCTACAATAAAAACATAACGAATATCATTCATAGTAACCACCTTCATGATATAAAAGAACAAGCTCTAAGAGTCTTTAATTTCAACATCTTTGACGGCCATGGCGGAATTCAAACAGCAAATTATTTATCTAAAAATTTATCCAAAACCATTGAAAGTTTTCCAATCAATAACTTAAATGAATCGTATTTAAAAGACTTGATATCCCTATATATTAAAAAAATCGGCGGAAGTTATTGGAAAAGATTTTATAATAAATTGGATTTATTTTATAAAAAAAACTTTGACAAAAATTTAAACCAATATGATGATTTAAATCTAAGATTGCCCTTGGCTTTTTTAACTTTAGATTTACAATTATTCGAAGTAACAAAAAATTATGTCAACAATAAAAATAATTTAAATAATCCAAATCATAACGATAATGAAATTAATAACACCACTACCATCAATGAACAAAATTTGGAAAGCTCAGGTTCAACCTCAACTTCAGTCTTTATTTATAATTTGAATCCTAACGACAATAAAATTTATTTTGAGGAAAACACCGTCAGCAAACTCATAATTTCTCATATTGGCGATACGAAAGCAATAATTTGCGATAAATATGGTTCAGCAAGACCATTAACTTCAAATCATCATCCTTCATCTCCTGTTGAAGCAACTCGACTAAGTACTTTTTCTTCATCCTTTTTCACCGATTCCTTTGGAGAAGAAAGATTCCTAAACTATGCCAACACAAGAGCTTTTGGCGATTTTGTAGCAAAATCAAAGGGCATTTCTGCCGAACCAGATATTCTCAGTTTTATAATTGGTGATTCTAAATTGATCAAAGAAAAAAACAACTACATCAACCAAACTGTCGGCAAAATCGGTGGTGACGAATCATTTTTAATATTATGCTCTGACGGTGTCACTAACCATGTAACTGATCAAGAAATAGTCGATTTGGTAATGAGCACTGCTAATAGAGGAATGAAAAGAGGTTCCCCACAATTTTGCGCAGAAGAAATAGTCAAGTTTGTTGAAGCAGTTGGTGGTGATGATAATGCCACTTGCTTGGTGATAAAACTAAATGGTTGGGGAAAATGGCCTTTAGTAGATCGAACAGGAAACTTAAGAGAAGAAAGATTAAAAGATGGTCCAAGAAGAAGATAATCTTTCATCTCCAATACTTGAATAACTATTTGACTTTACACACCTATATCTACAAGTGTATTCCGGTCCACAACCGCACTTCCGGTTCAGTTTCGATCTCGAGAGTATATGCACAAGTATGTGAGATACATTACAGTGGTTGGAAGATGAGATTCGAACTGCAAATTCAAATTTTGACTTCCGATGCTCTGATCTCGGAATGATGCTGCACCATCTCAATCGAACCCCAACACAAACCGGATTGACCGGTTTAATAGCTACATATCGCTTCTAAGGCCAATTACAAATATTGATATCTCAAATAAGCCCTCTTATCCAAAACTGTTTCTGCGTTTAATCTGTAAAACAATGCTACATCTACAAATTAAAAATAAAGTATATAAAAGATCCTGTTTTTGGTCTAAGAGCTATTGTTTTTATGGTGTTGTTTGTGAGTTAAGCAAAATTTGCTGGAGAAATCAGTTGTTATATATTTCTTTTTCACTGCGTGCTGAGATATTCCGAGATTGATGAATATCCCAGCACATTTACTCACTTTTCATTTCTTTTCCTTCTACTTTTGGTATATAAATCACACCTTGCCCCTTCAAACTTTCATTAATGTTCTCTTTCTCTTGGTTCTGGCAAGTTGACTAATTTACTAAATTTACAAATTATTTACAAATTATTTACTTCCAACAATGTCTGGTCGTGGAAAAGGTGGAAAAGGTCTTGGAAAAGGTGGTGCTAAACGTCACAGAAAGATTCTTAGAGACAACATTCAAGGTATTACCAAACCTGCTATCAGAAGATTAGCTAGAAGAGGTGGTGTCAAACGTATCTCGGCTCTAATTTATGAAGAAGTTAGAAACGTTCTTAAATCATTCTTAGAAAACGTTATCAGAGATGCTGTCACCTATACTGAACATGCAAAGAGAAAGACCGTTACCTCATTAGATGTTGTTTACGCTTTGAAAAGACAAGGAAGAACATTATATGGTTTTGGTGGTTAATCAATTTACTTTATTTTAGTTTACATAAACTATCCTCAACGGTTTTTTATTTCTCATGACACTTCACTATGATTAATTTATTAGGTTCATTTAATTTTATCTATTTAGTCTGGGATTATTATAATTTCTTGTATATTACTAAAACAAATTTCTATCAATTATACCTTCAAGTTGTTTTTTTTTGATTTCATTTTTTTTTACTTTCTGCTTTTTAATCTTTATAACTAGAATTCTTTGTGGTGCTCTTTATGCAAAGTTTTCAACCTCAATAATACAATAATTAATAATTATAAAGTAGAAGGTTCTACTATATTTATTAAAAAAAATTTTATATATTCATAGGATACTAAAGTAACTGCACTCGCAGGTACAGTTCTAACCAAATTAGTAGAAAATCCTGAATAAAATCCAATTAATCCTTCTTTTTTGTATATCGACTTTATGGTATCAATTAAATCGCCCTTTTGATTCAATCTTGCTTTAGAATTATCGATTTTCAAGGAAGTTAAAGAACGAATTTGTAATCTAGTTCTTAGCACTTCATGTGGATATGTCAATGTAGATGCAATCATTTTCGATAGCGATGAAGCTAATATTAATTTGAGTAGGTATAGGTTATTAGAAACAATATTATTAGAACTATTGGATTCATTAATATTACAATTTAAAAACTTTTTGAAATATTCATACACCGGAAAATGAATTGCAACATGACATAAGCCAAATAAAGAAGGTATCAATCCTGAATAAAAAACTTTTATACCTTCATTTTTATACATCTTATAAAAAGCATTTAAAGTTCCAGAATAATAGTTTTTATTTTTATTTGTACTTTTAATTTGAATATTATTATTTTGATTCGTTTGACTATTAGATGTTTTATTTATTGAATCATAAATTGTATGCCCATTTCCAGTTTGTAGCATTAGTCTTGTTTTAACTACCCATATTGGATTAGTGAAAGTAGATGAAACAGCTCCTGCAGTTATCGCAGAAAAACTATAAGATAAGAAATTTAAAGTATGATTATTATCGATTTGAATATATTCATGAAATATAGTTGGATAAAAAATCTTGGCCTTTTCATAAACAGTGAAGTAAATCATCCAAGTTGGAAAATAACCTAATGTTATGGGAATAAGTCCTCTGTATAATCCCAAAATGCCTTCTTCAGAAGCAATCCTTGTTAATGTTTGAAATATTCCTCTGTATTTTAGTTTAGATTTTATATTTATATCTGAGTTAATATTAGAATTTATATTGGATCCGGGTATTATATTTGAGTTTATAGGTTTGGAAATATTTTTGGAATCAATATTTGATTTTGAAACAGAATTATAAGTTAAAACCACACCTTGTGCTTGTAGTCTGGTTTTAGCAACGTCTAATGGACAAACAGCAACACCAGACAAAAATCCAGCCATCGCACCAGACAAAGCAGATATCTCAGTTTTACTTAGGTTTGATAATACTGGAACTTTTCTGGGTTTAATTGCATTATCACTATTAGTATTAGTATTTCCATTTGGATGATTACCAGCCTTGATTGTTCTTTTGTCCTCCATATTTAACATTGAATATTGAATAGAGAATATTGAATATTGAATATTGATTAAAAATTTATTAAAAACCCCAGGATTTTCTATTGACAATTAAAGCAAAAACAAAAACACGAAAAGCAGCAAAAAAAAAAGGAATCAAAAGAATTAGGTTAAAAGAGAACTGAATTTAAAACGAATATGAACAAAGTAAGTCAAAAAAAAATAAAAAATGAATGAAGACTAACCCAGTAGCTGAATGAACAAAAAAAGCTAGCAAGGTAGAAAGTAAAAAAAATATGGAGGTAAATGTCAGGTTGTCTATAGACCTGGTTTTACTGAATTTGCTATTTCTTTTAAAGATCAACTGAATGGATTATAACTGGACCTATCACTGAACAATAAACTTCATTGAAGATGTTTTATATCTTTTTTTGCAGTTTCCATTTTTTCAACTCCAACCCAAATTTATTTCCGTTTCTTTGATTGAAGGAAAGGTTCGGCCGACACAAGCCAGATGGATTCTGCTTTCACAGGGCAATTTTGGGGTCAATTTTACTGCTCTTGATCCGGACGCGGGTATATGCATAATTAAATTGTGTATACAGCTTGTTGAAAACTTTGAATTCAATATGTATGTATATGCATATTATTAATTTAAATTAATAATGTCTAGGACTTCGGTGTTTAAAAGTATTCCAATAGAAACCAGAAACCAGAATGGACAAATTGTTCTTAAGGGATTTTTCAATTCATTGACAATATATCAGATATTAAAAAAAAAAAATATAAAGAAATTAAATAACATTTATATGATATCTGAAAATTTAGTTTTGATGTTGAACAGTAGTGAAAAAATGTTGTTTACATATTTATGATTGGTATATTTAATAAAAATTAAACCACATTTATGAGATTTTTGATTTGAATTTCAACTTAATTATTTAGTTGCACGTTTTATTATAATCTTTTTAATGATTTTCAATTTATAAATTGGCTTTTTTACTGGATCATTAGATACTGTAATATATCATCATAAGAAATTTCATAAACCGAGTCTGTGTACTCAGACAAATAAATGTCTTAAATAATAGTGCGTTTATATGTATATACATGCAAATGGATATACAATAGAAAGCGGAGCGGAATATTTTCAGCGGACGACGCAAAACGAAGGGGGTAAGGGGATTGGAATTTAGAGAAGAGAAAAAGCCAAACAGGAAAAAACTGAGGTGATAGTTCTCCACCAAATGAACTAAAACTGAAACTCCGAAAAGAAGAAAATAAAAGGAGTGAACCAGATTGAGCAAAAGATGAGAGGTGATAAACTAAATAACGTAAGTTTGGTATTTTATGTGTTGCAGGAATTGTAGGTATCATAAGGTGTTGGAAAGGTATCTTGAAATGCAGTAGAGTAAAGATAAAAGAGATTGAAAAAGAAATGCCAGAGATATACAATAAAAAATTCAAGGTATAGAACAAAAAAATAAATAAATAAATTCCATTTATTTATTGGTCTAAATAGATATTGTTGATGAGACTAGAAATAGTATTAGTCATCATCATCTTTTGGATCACCTATACCATCTTCATAAATGGAAAATACACATTCAGATTCTGGTAAACAGGGAGAGTCATAAACTCGACAAATTCTTTGTTCACCTTTACCCTTTTTGAAGCTTAATCTTGTTGTTGAAGAATGAGCAATAATATTACCACCAATTGGTTTTTTTGGATCGGGATTAAAAGACATGGCAGCATCGACTTGAGCTACTACTTGATTTGTTATAACTATAGCGATGCCAAATTCATCAGCCAATCTTTGTAACATTCTCATGTATTTGGCTAAATGCATTTGTCTTGCACTTAGTTCCCCTCTACCACTGTAATCAGTTCTATAGAGAGCCATTATTGAATCGACAATTAAGAGACTGAATCTCGATTCGGCCATCATTGAAGCAGCTTGAGTTAATAATTGAAATTGATGGTCGGCGTTATAGGCTCTTGCATAGGCAACATTATCTAAAGTATCATCTTCATTTAAACCATATCTTCTTGCAATTGAGACCAAACGAACAGGTCTGAAAGTTCCCTCAGTGTCGATATAAAGACATTTGCCTTCACCACCACCCATATCTATGGGTAATTGACAAGTAACGGCTAAAGTATGACATAGTTGAGACTTTCCGGTTCTAAATTCACCAAAGACTTCAGTTATTGAACCAGTTTCAATACCTCCACCCAATAGTGTATCTAATTGTTTTGAGCCAGTGGTTATACAGATTAATTCACTTCTTCGATGATGAAATTCAGAGGCAGTTGTAAAACCCATGGGAACAAATTGAGAGGCTAGATTTAGTAATTTATCAGCCTTATTTTCACTAATTCCCTTAACGTTTAGTAGAATCTTTTTGGGAGTATAAGCTATTGATTCAACAGTATTAAAACCACATTCCATTAATTTTTTGATATCATTAGAAGTGATACCATTACCTTCTAGTTTTGATATGGGAATTGGCCCAACCATATCATCGTCATCTTCTTCAGGATCGAGACGCTGAACATCGGTGTTTGTTGCTTGAAGATCAGACTCAACATGAGTAGCAGGAGTATTAGACATATCTGATTGAGAAAAAAAAACCAGAAGAAGCAGGAAAGGAAGACAGCAGAAGAAGGATAGAAAGCTAGCGGTGATCTGCCATCAGCGGCTACGAAAATGTGCTTTTCACTGAGTTGAAAAACCGCGAAAAGCACGAGAAACGCGAAAACCGCTGAGGAACCAACTGCGTGGACCCAGAAACGCGAAAAAAAGAAAAAAGCCCTTAAAAAGATCAAAAAAACAACGACACAAGCAGGATTTGAACCTGCGCGGGAGAACCCAAAAGATGTCTCGGAATTCGAGTCTTTCGCCTTAACCACTCGGCCATTGTGTCGATAAACTGATTGTCCAATTATCCATGTTTGTTTAGTAATGTTTGTAAATCACTATTGCAATGGTTTGGGCAAGACTTTTTTTTTTATTTTGGCGTTATATTTTTTTGAGCAATTGATGCAATCTAAGCACTACTTTAAGGTCAATAATTGCAAGCACTCATTATGACAACTGCCCACAGACTTACCTTTGACCCTGCTAAGGGCAAGGACACCTCTATTTCCAGCTCTTATGCTTCCTCCACACAACACAAGAGATTTCTATCGAACCATACAGAGCTCAAATATAGGCAGTCCATTCAAAAACCATTATTGCTTGATGAGCTAGGCGAAAATAAAAATTTAAGCGAAGATGTGTTGGATAACTCTGATAATCTTAATCATAACAAAACTAATGGAGATCACAACAGTGATTACATAAAAAAAAGAAATCTTTTAAGGGAGCAGTTACTAAAAAACGAGTTGAAACACAATATCAAAAACGAGTACTATGATAAAAATAAACGGCTAAAGCTATCCAATAAGTTAATGATAACAAATGAACCGCAAAATAATCAAAGAGCTTCTTCAAAGGTGTCAGTGGGTGCTTTCCAGGATTCTAAAACAGTAGATCATGCAGAAACTGAAATAACCAATGAACCAGAACAGGAGCAAGAAGAGGAGGAGCAGGATGAGGATAGTGAATCAGAGGAAGATTCAGACTCAGACTCAGAAGATGAAACTGAGCTACTCCTCAAAGAATTGCAGAAGATCAAGGAGGAAAGAAGATTGAAAAAGCTTGAAAGAGAGCAATCCAGTGAAAAAGAAAGCAGTATTCTCAGTGACAACAGTCTTTCGTTGACAAAAAACTCTGCCCCTTCGAAGAAAAGTAATTATAAATCCTGGAGGGCTGAATCGATCTTCCAGAAATCCAATGCCACTGCTAAAAAGTTCAAACACAGTAGAGCCGACGACGACAACAACCACATCAACGACATCCTCAGGTCAAAACACCACCAGCAGTTCCTCGACAAACACATCAGGTAGATGGGGCTCTTATATATGTCCTTACTAAATGTCCTGGATACGCACGCACCTCCCATCGCAATGTAAATTCCGCCCATCGCTCGCTATGTAAATAAACCTCCAACGCTCCAACTAAGCATTTTCTCTCTGTTTTAATACCCATCCACTCCAGCATCTATATATCTCTGCACTTATTCTCATATTTTAAGCTGCTGTTTGGAGATTGATCTGTCGTTTTCCTGAATTTGTCTTGAGACCCTCTTGAGATCATCTTGGTTCTCACAACCCTTATTTTTCAAACACCTTTTTTAGTATCTTTCTTTTCTGTATTGCCACTTTAAACGTCTGTGCCAATGGTGACTAACTTGATTCATCTTCAAAGAAACTACATACTAAATCTAATCAACTCGGTTCAGTCAAATTTGAAATATTTGATCCTTGATGATAAAACCCAATTTTTAATCTATTCAATCCTTGATAAGCAAACTCTATTGAAAAATGTCACTGCCATCTCAAATATATCTGAAAAGAGAGACGTTAGAAGGGAATTTGATGGAATTTATATCCTAGATTCAAATTTATATTCAATCAACTGTTTATTGATTGATTTGAATTTGTCCTTGCCATCAAACAATCCAAATAATATTGATCAGACTTATAAATCTACTCGTTATAAGACGTCGAACATTTTCCTTTTACCTGTTAATAATAACATTCATCCCAAATTAGCGAGTGAACTAAATGCAAAGATTAATAACGATATAAGAAACAACCAGATGATCAAATCGTTTAGCTATATTTATTTCAATTTGTTGCCGATTGAATCCAACGTCTTTCTAACCAATTTCAATTATTCAAACAATTATATTGTTAATCAAACTGATTTATTGGACAATTCAAAACGAACTTCAAAGCAAAAGGATTCATTGGCCAAACAAAACAAATTAAATAATGATCATTTGAATAGTTTAAATATCATGACAAACCACAATGCTTTGAACTCAATTAATAATATTAATAATTGCTCATTGCAAATTTTTTATAACAAGAACTATTTGGCTCTTGTTAATTATCAGATTATTCAAATTGTTCAATCATTAATTAATCTTTGTATCTTGACCGATGAGTATCCAATTATCAAATATTACAATCCTAAGAATTCTATAACCAAGTCTTCAATTTTATCCAAAAAAATTGCCGAATTATTTCAAAGTTCTCTTGATGATTATGCTAGAAACAATACAAAATTTCCATCTCAACAAAATCAAAGACAACGATCTATTTTTTTAATTTGCGATCGAACTTTGGATGTTATAACTAATCTCATATCTAGTTTTACTTATCAATCGATGATATATGATACATTTACAGTGACCAATGATTCGAATTATTTTGATAATAATGAAGTGAATTCCAACTTGATCTCGAATCAAAACATTGATGTTGACATTTATAATCAAATTGTTAAATATCTAGTGGTTAATGTGAACCATACAAGGGAGTTCAAGTACGCTAAATTGAATGAAGAAGATCCAATTTTAAATGAAGTAAGGCATGAACATGTATTAAAAGCTGGGGAAATAATCAATAATAAAAATCAAGAGATGAAAGCACATTCGGGTTCAAATGATGCTGATGGCGGTGATAGACATGGGAATGGTGGGTATAATTCGTCGATTGATCAAGTTAGAAACCAGTTGGTTCATATGGATGAGTTTGACAATCAAAGAAGATTGATATATTTACATAATGAACTCTTTGATAAAGTCTTAAAGACCATGAACAATTTGAAATTGAACAAAATTGCTGATTTTGAAAACACGTTGGCGGCTAATGGATACGATATTGATAATGAGAAATTTGATGATTTGTCTGACAATTTTATATTGGAATTGAGTCAAAGTGATTATTCTAAATTTGATAAGATCAAATTAATCTTAATTTACTCAATTTATAGAAATGGAATAATTTTAAAAGATTTTGAGAAACTATTCAAGTTTATCAACTTAAACAATCAAGAAGTTGACGAATTTCTAAGATTGGTTCGCAACTTTGAAAATTTAAATATTAAGATCATTAAAGAAGATTTAAACAGTCACCACTATCACCATAATAACGATAACAATAACGATAATGGGAGCGGTATTAATTTCAATCCTAACGAGAAGAAATCACAATATTATTTAATTGATAACACTGGGTATTCGTCATCTAGATTCAAACCCGCGGTTGAAAATATAGTAAACTGTTTACTTAATAACAACGAGGCATTGAGTAAAGAGTTTTCGTTTGTCAAGCAGCTAGAAATGAGCGCGATGAATGTGAATAATAGAGAACATGGGAACAATGGGCTTGAGAATGATTTTGGTAATTTGAATTTAAATGTGAATAACTCAACAACCTCATTAAGGAACAAAAATTTAAGACCCAAGTGGAAGAGCTCAACATCAATGGGGTCAAGTTTCCAACTACCTAAACAACGGATCTTTGTGTATGTTGCTGGTGGAATCAATTACGAGGAGATCAGCTCGATGTATAAAATGGGAAAGATATTGGACAAGGACATCATTCTTGGAAGTGAAAACTTGATCAACAGCAAGATCTTCATGAATAACGTCAAGGTGTTGGACAAAAACCTCATGCAGGAATACTCTCAAAAGACAGTGATCGAGTACAGCATGGGCAGGAACGAGGAAGCAGCACCCAGCTACTTGAAGGAAACTGGAATCAGCAAGCCCAAGGTGAGCAGCCAGGTGAACAGCCAAAGGAACCAGATGGGCGGCCAGATGAACGGGAGATTGACGCAGCAGCAGCAACAGGCTAATGCGAGACGAGAAGAGGAGAGGAAGAGAAACGAACAACGATTGAAGAGCACCATTGAGGCGCACCAGGAGCTGAACACCTCGAAACACCACAAGTTCAAGAAGATGTTCAAGAAGTTCTAGCTGGAACCACGGCAGCGGTCGGTGTTGGTCCCACGCGCGTGGCTAGACGAAGCGCGGGCGCGGTAGACGAAGCGCACCGGCGTTAACTATGGCACGGGCCGGACAGCGGTCCCCTTTTCGGCGCTGACCCGGGCAACGGCCCCTTTCCTCGTGGTCTCGCCATGGCTATATATCCTGCTTGTTCTGCTGTTCTGTCTGAACTTTGTCGTCCACCAAGAGCACTACTGCAACAACACTCTCTACAGCACTACTCACTACAATTGACTGTCCAACATGGCTGACGGAATCTCCGAAATTGACACCAATCTCATCCAGACCAACTACGACAAGCAGGTCTCCTCCTTTGATGATTTGAATTTGAAGCCAACGATTTTAAGAGGTATGTTCTGCTTCTAATGTTCCACTGATATTCTGTGAATTTTCTTTGGTTATTTTCTTTTGCTCTAGAAAATTGTACTAATCAACAGTTTCTCTTCATTTTTCTCTTCATTTTTCTCTTTTCTTTCCTTGTTTTCTTCAGGTATCTTTGGTTATGGTTATGAAACTCCCTCCGCTATTCAACAAAGAGCTATCCTACCAATTATCGAAGGTAGAGACGTCTTAGCTCAAGCCCAATCTGGTACCGGTAAAACCGCCACTTTTGCTATTTCTGCTTTGCAAAACATCAACGAAAAAGAAAAAAAAACTCAGGCCTTGATTTTGGCTCCAACTAGAGAATTGGCTATTCAAATTCAAAAGGTCGTTTTGGCTATTGGTCTACATTTAGACATCACTGTTCATGCTTCAATTGGTGGTACTTCCGTCAAGGACGATATTGAGGCCTTTAGAAGAGGCGCCCAAATCGTTGTCGGTACCCCTGGTAGAGTTTACTCAATGATTCAAAATGGTAATTTCAGAACCAACGATATTAAAATGTTCATTCTCGATGAAGCTGATGAAATGTTGTCCTCCGGTTTCAAAGAACAAATCTACAATATTTTCAGATTTTTACCAACTACAACCCAAGTCGCTTTGTTATCTGCTACAATGCCTCAAGATGTCTTGGAAGTTACCACCAAATTCATGAGGGATCCAATCCGAATCTTGGTTAAAAAGGACGAATTAACTCTCGAAGGTATTAAACAATTCTTTGTCGATGTTGAACGAGAAGAATACAAATTCGACATCTTGGCCGATATTTATGATTCAATTTCGGTCACTCAAGCTGTTATCTTTTGCAATACTAAAAGAAAGGTCGAAGAATTATCAAACAGTCTAGAGCAAAACAAGTTCACTGTCTCAAGTATCCACTCCGAACTAACTCAACAACAAAGAGACACCATCATGAAAGAATTTAGAACCGGTTCTTCAAGAATCCTAATTTCAACAGATTTATTAGCAAGAGGTATCGATGTGCAACAAGTCTCCTTAGTCATCAACTACGATTTGCCCAAAAACAAAGAAAACTACATTCACAGAATTGGTAGAGGTGGTCGTTTTGGTAGAAAAGGTGTTGCCATCAATTTTGTTACAGCCGATGATGTTCCAATGTTAAGAGAAATTGAAAGATTCTATTCTACTCAAATCCTAGAACTACCTGGTGAACTCGAAGGCTTGTTTTAATTTTGGTTTTAGTTCACTACCGATCTCCACGATGGTCTCATTATAGTTTAATATTTATCTTCATTTTTTCTCTTTTCTCTGTCCCTTTTCCCTTTTGGTTTTGTTTTTATGTTTTACTTAGTTCTAGTTATAGTTTTAGTTTTCGTTTTCTCATTCATTATATACTTTTATATCTTCAAGTTTCATACTCTCCTATATTTTCCCTGCTCTCACCTCTGCATGCCTCAACCGGATCATTGTGTCCTTGCTTTCAGATCACAGCCATTTATCTCCGTTCGCCGATATCCACATACTCGCCTGGACAAAACACCCGCCCATAACCACGTGCCGCCCAAATTGCTCCCTATTGTTCTCCAAGTCTGCCCTTTTCAGTGATAGCTCTCCATCAGTTTGCTGATTGATGTCTATCTCTTGATTTGTTAGTTCTTAATACTGCTGTTACAACTCTACTCTTTTTCTTCTTTTTCTTCCTCTTCTTTGCTTTCTTTCCTTGAAGCCTTCTTGATATCCTTTTCATGGTGTTGGTGCTCTTTTTCTAGCATTCAAATCCCACCTTCCACACCTTTGTTTTACGCCTTATACCTACAATGCCCTCACATCAACCCACAAGCTCCACCTCCTCTGTTGCCTCCAAAAATAGATCAAGTTCACCTGTATGTTTCCTCTTTTCCTTGCTTCCACCTCTTCTCTGATCCCAATTTACAAAATACTAACTGATGTTTTTCTCAATTCTTTTTGTTCATCTTATATATTTCTTTTCTTTCTTTCTTTCTTTTTTTTCGTTGATATCCAGTTAAGCACGATAGAATCAAATGTAACAAGATTATTAGTCGCAACAAAGCATCTACTAAATTCTTTAACTCAATGGGCAAAACTAAATGCCAGTGAAAAGGATGTTTCTGACGCCTACGTCGAATTAGGAAACAATTTTAAACTAAGCTGCAAAGCCTTTTCTGCCGCTGGCGTAGATGTCAGTGATCTAGGTGATGTTCCTTATGATCTAAGAGTTGTTTTGGAAAGTGCACTTTGTGAACCTGCTTCCCAAGAAACTTTGGATAAATTTCTACCCAAAATTAGAGAAATAATAGTCCGTCTATTGAATAATTTAAAGAAAAAACAGCATGTCATTAGAATGCTAAACCAGCAACAAAAAAACCAACAAAAAAAGAACCAAGAACTTCAATCTATTCAATCAAATTTACCAAAATTGCCCGATCAAAAATTCGAAAATAACCTAATGGATACTAATATTATACCAAACTTTAATCAAAATCCTCAATCAAAAATTTATTCTCAACAAATAAAACAAACTCAAAGGGCAACTTCAAGCCCTCATCCTTCTTCAAAAGTAAATAAAAGCGATCCCTCAATATCTGATTCTCGTAACTCATCTCCTTCTTCCACTTCCCTTTTAAATAATACAGGCAATTACAATTATAATACCAGTAATAATAACAGCAACAATAACAAAAACAACAACAACAATAGTAATAATAATAATAATAATAATAATAAAAAGTACAAAAATGAAATAAAACAAAGATCCGCCTCGTATGTCTCTCCCCCAACTCGTCATCGTTATCAGGCTTCTTATCCAATGTTTTCTAACCAACAACAATCTCCAGTTTCTTCAAGCTCAATTTCAAACTCATCTAATTTACATCAACCTGTTCAATTTGTTGCTTCAAAAAACAACCAATTTCTGAATAACAACCCTCATAAAGTGCCCAATTATCAAGACAAACCCTTACCGCCTCCAAAAATAAATCCTCCTGAAGACTTTGCTCAAAATAACAATGTTTATAATAACGACTACAATGAATATATTCACGATAATGATGTTGATTCACAAAAATCTCCTGATAAGGAATCCTCAGATGCTTTAGTTCAACTACAAAATGGAGATTCGTTGAAACGTAGAGCTTCAAGAAGATTTTCTGCATATCAATATGCCAAGCTAGGAATAACCAACTCCAAAAAAGAACCCTTGCCAAAGGATGTCAACATAGATTCCTATAAACATTTAGTTGGTGATGATCTGGACTCAAATACCTCCAACATAAATAATATCTCTAATATCACTAACTTGTCAAATATTAACATCGATATCGATATCGATAACGATAATGATAGCGATTTAATCATGAATAATAACGACGAAATTCAAGCTAAAAGAGAAATTGAACAGGCTGCAATTGCTCTCTCAAACTCTAGAAAATCATTAAATATGAATAATAACGTTCTTAATAACGCTATTAGCAACACTTCTAATATCATCACTACTGCAACCAATAATGATGGATCAAATAATCAATTAAATAATGATAAAATTATCCTTTTCTTAAAACTACATCAAAGAGTCAAAAAGGTGACTCTAGATTTACCGATAAATTTTAATTCTCTAAGGTTATTATTTATTGAAAAATTTGCTTATTCTCCAGGCTCTGATAGCATTTTTCCAGATTTATATATCCAAGAAAGTTTAACTGAAATACCCTATGAATTGGAAGAACAATATTTAAGTGAAATTAGAAATAATTCAATTATTTCATTAAATACTGCCGCAATTAGCGGAATAGAAAGTAAACATTTTGATTCACATTTTAATAATAAAACAGATTTACAAGGTTTAAACAATAAACTCAGCGAGTTGAAAAATGAAATGTCCTCAATTAAAAGATTGACAGAAAAAATTGAATCAATTGATTTTTCAAGGCTATCTTCAGTCAACCTATCATCCCCCAAAACTTCATCAATATCATTAATATCTGCAAATGAAACTCAGAGTTTCTCTAACAACAATGCCGATAATTCTAATGAAAATGACAGCAGTAATAACAGTCATAGTAATTTGGTTAGAAAAGCGACGAATACAGAGCAACAAGTCACCGCACCTGGAACCCCAACTACAACGTCAATTAATATATATGACTATCCGGAAATTTCAGATATTAGACATGAATTGATGATTATAAAGCAAATTCAAAAAACTAATAAAGACGATTTTACCAGTGTTATTGAGAGTTTGTTGAAAAAAGTTAAGGATTTTAAATCAATAGGATTCTCAGGATCGCAATCCAGTAACAGAGCATATATGGAAAACTGCCATACAAAATTATCGAATGATTCTGATTTCCTATTAACAAAAGTCGATGATTTGCAAGATGTCATTGAAGCATTAAGAAAAGATGTTGCGGTTAGAGGTGCAAGACCATCTCCAAAACAATTAACAACGGTTTCAAAGGATATACAAGCAGCAAGAGAAGAAATAGATAAAATGAATGGATACATTGTTGCGGAAAAAACTACGTGGAAAAAAATATGGGAAAAAGAATTGGATACTGTTTGCGATGAACAACAGTTTTTTAATTTACAGGAAATTTTGGTGCAAGATTTAACTGAAGATTTAGATAAGTGTTTTGAAACATTTTCATTAGTTGAACAATGTACCAAACAACAAGAGAAAAGAAATAGGACTCGTCAATTAAAACCCATGTTGAAAAATATTCTAGAACCTGGAGAATCGATTAGTGATGTTAGAGATGCAGTTCTTGGAGAAGTGGCATCATTGGTACCCAACCATGAAAATAGATTAGCTGCAATTAAAAAAGCAGAAAGACTTCGAGAGAAAAACAAAAAAATAAATTATGTTTCTCAGTTCCAAGAAGAATTAAACGGATTTGTTGGCGGCAAAAAATTGAAAAAATCTGGAGGTATTGAAGAAGCCGAAAGACTTCGAAAGGAAAAGGATGAATTAAATTTGAAAACTGTTTTTACAGCAAATAATACCGGAGGATCAGATTAATAAGTTTTTGAGATTTGTTCTTATTTGTTTTATTTAACTCAATTAAAATTTTTCTTTCGTTAATTTTTTCATTTGAGTTTTACGATTATCTATTGATTATTGCAAATTATCTTGTATGGTTTTTTTGGTTTAATTTATTATTTTTTGTTTTTCGTTTGTTTTTTTTTAAAATTTTTGATTTACTCTCTTTTTTTATTTAAATTTTCACGTCACTGTCATTTTAATTTTTAAATTTTCTTGAATTATTTCCGATTTTGTTCTTTGATTAAACCTTTTAATAAGTAATCTTTGTTTTTTCATTTATTTATCCTTTTTTGCATTGAAACGTTTTTAGCTTTCACATTTTTTCCCTATATTTTCTCTATATTTCCTCCGATTTTGTTTTTTTAATACAACAACAAAAGATAAGTGAATAAATTTATCTTTCAACTGTTTGAATTAAACGCCTAATCATCAATTATTGTATTCAGGATATTATTTACAGAATCTAAAAAACAGAAAAATGGAAAAAATGAAGAAAAATGAAGAAGAAACACAAATCAACGGAACCAACCTTTAGATTTAGTATTTTCTTGAACTGCTATAGAGTCGTTATTAAACTCTTCAGCTTCTTTTTTAGCTTTTTCTAATTCTTGTTTTTGTCTATCCTGCGCTAGTTTTTTTTCGATTTCTTCGAACCAATCTTTATTTTTCTTTCCAGGTTCAAAGGGAGAACTCAAAGGCCCAGTCATCCAAATTGGATCATTTGAAGCAGCAGTCTTTTGAACTATCTTCATGAGCTCTTCTTGCTCTCTTCTTCTTAATTCTTTATTCTTTTCGTAATTTGCACGAACTTCAGGAGAAAAGCCTGCAATGACTTGCTCATCAGTAGGAGAGGCATACTTGTATAATAGTACACCAACACCAACGATAGCACCACCTGTGGCATACACTCTGGCCCAACGCGCCCATAATGGAAGACCAGTCATTTTCACTTGAGTAGATGCGATTATTAAATATTAAACTATATCACAGAAAGTTATATCGATATCATCGCTTTCTTGCTCATACACTAAAAGAGTGCCGTTCCTGAAAAGACCCCGGAAGTCACATGACTTGTGTGTAAACCCTAACACCCATAGTGGGCTTTATTGTACTTATCTGATCAACTTATCTGTTATCTCCATGTGTTATCAGTGGCTGTTATCAATCAATACCAGTCTCCTGCTCTACTGTTACGCTTTAGTTGTTCTCTTTTAGCTACTCAGAATGTCGTACTACTTTGCAATGATAGGCACCAGAGACAACCCGATATATGAGGCCGAGCTTGGTACTTTCAAACAGGGAGGAGATGGCACTCCCAAGTTTTCAGCAGAGATGAAAGAATTGAATCCTTTTATTATCCACTCATCGTTGGATATCGTGGAGGATCTCCAGTGGGCCACCAACTCTTTGTATTTGAAGATAATCGACAACTACTACGGGTACTATGTCAGTGCATATGTCACTCCCACCAACATCAAGTTCATGTTGTTGCATGAAAACAAAAACGAAGAAAACATCAAGCAGTTTTTCATCGAGGTCAATGACTTGTATCTCAAGACATTGTTGAATCCCTTCTACAGTGTCAATGACCCAATCAAAAGCACAATGTTCGACAGCAAGATCAAGTTACTCACGAAAAAATACCTCTAGTCCCCAGCATATATACTTTTTAATCTACCTCTTCTTCCAGTTTTTTAACACCTTCCCTCAAGAAGCAGCGGCACACGTGATGCGTTTGTAGTGGCGATTTTCGCTCCACCACCTACTTCCTTCAGAATCATCATCACCATCACCATCACCAAGAATTGCAATTGCTGACAACTGCTCTGAGACAAAATACACCTTCACACTCACCACTTTCACATAGTCTTCTTTTGCAATGGCTGATCGTTACTCTTTTTCATTGACCACTTTCTCTCCAAGGTATGTTGTTTTCCATTGATTTGCTTTGCTTTGCTTTGCTTCTTTTACTCAGCATACTAATTATCTTCTCTGGTTTTCAATTGACTTCAATTGTTGTTATAATGTAGTGGTAAATTAGTTCAAATTGAATATGCTTTAAACGCTGTGAACCAAGGTGTCATTGCTTTGGGAATCAAAGCAACCAACGGTGTTGTATTAGCCACCGAAAAGAAATCTAATTCCTCATTAATCAAATTAGATTCGTTTTCCAAAATTGAATTGTTAACGCCAGATATTGGTGTTACCTATGCTGGTATGTCTCCAGATTTCAGAGTCCTTGTTGACAAATCAAGAAAATTGGCTCACACAAACTACAAAAGAATCTTTAACGAGTATCCTCCTGTTAAAATTTTGACGTCTGATATCGCTAAAACCATGCAAGAAGCTACTCAAAGTGGTGGTGTAAGACCTTTTGGTGTCTCCCTTTTGGTCGCTGGTTATGATGATTCCAGTAATACTATAAATCCAGACAACGATAGTAGTGCCAGTAACACTAAATCCGGTTACAATTTATATCAAGTCGATCCTTCGGGCTCTTTTTTTGCTTGGAAGGCTACTGCTATTGGTAAAAATGCCAATAGTGCAAAAACATTTTTAGAGAAAAGATACAACCCAGAATTAGAATTAGAAGATGCCATACATATTGCTTTGTTGACTCTCAAAGAATCAATTGAAGGTGACTTAAATGGTAATACAATCGAAATTGCAATAGTTGGTGAAGCAAACGATAATCTTTTGGGATTTAGAGGTAGTTCTGATGTATCCGGTCCAAGATTCAAAAAATTATCTCCAAAAGAAATAGACGATAGATTAAGTGAATTATAAGAATTATCATGAATATCATAAATATCATAATTATAAATATTGTGGAAACTAAATAATTTATAATCAATATACAGTTATATATCTTTTCTTTATTATTTTGATGATTCATATTAACCTTTTTTTCTTTTTTCTTTTTTCTTTTTTCATCCGATTTTCACTTTAAAACTTTGATTTCTTTTTTTTTGTTTGTCTCAAAGGTTTTCCCCATATCACTAACATTTTTTTATTACTCCATTTTTTTTCACTTTTTTTTTGCTTTTTTTGATAATGATAAGAAATAATTCACCCAGATTTAATACAAAACTAATAAATAATAAATTTGTTAAATTTTTTTTCATAAGATTCTACAAAGTATTGGCTATCGAATCCTCTTGCGATGATGCTTGTGTTGCTCTACTAGATCGTTTTGATCCTTCAAAACCACCTTTAATAGTAGACCAAATTCGATCTTCTTTAAATTCAATACCTGATGGGGGTATTGTTCCAACAAAGGCTCACATTTATCACCATATGAATTTAGCTGGTGTCATATCAAAGATGTCATTAAAATATGACTTACCATCAAATCCTCCCGATTTAATATGTGTAACTAGAGGTCCTGGCTTGCCTGGCTCTTTATCAATTGGTCTTGAAGTTGCAAAGGGTTTATCTATAGCCTGGAACAAACCCTTAATTGGTGTTCATCATATGTTGGGGCATTTACTAATACCTAGATTGTCGACTAATGCTCAGCTTCCAACCTACCCATTTGTAAGTCTTTTAGTCAGTGGTGGCCATACACTTTTAGTGCTATCAAAGGACATTTTAAATCATGAAATATTAGCTACTAGTCAAGATATATCTGTTGGTGATTCCTTAGATAAATGTGCCAGAGTTCTTGGGATCACAGGCATAATGTTTGCTAAGGAATTAGAAAAATATATCAATGAAAAACCTATAGAACCAAAATTAATGGATACCAAGATAATGACATTTCCTCACCCTTTTTCAAATAGTAATGATCGAGTTAACTTAGCTGCATTAGCCTTTGGTTCATTTGAAGCTACTTTGAGAAAACAACTACATGATTTATACAATATTGAGGATTTGGGTATGATTAAACAGACATTAGATGACGATACTCGAAGGAAAATAGCATACGAAGTACAATCAAGTATTTTCAATTATCTTTTAGATAGAATTGAAGTTGTTTTACAAGTTAATAAAGATAAGATCAAAGATTGTAATGATTTTGTTGTTTCTGGAGGTGTTAGCGCCAATTTATTTTTAAGAAATTTGGTTAAAGAAAGATTATCTACAGTCAAGCCATTGAAAACCGATATTAAATTATTTAATAAAAGAAAAATAAAGGAAGAACCCAAGTCGATTACAATTAGTAAATTTCATTTTGCTGATCCGGCTCTTTGTACTGATAATGCTGTTATGATAGGATGGGCAGGTATTGAATTATATGAGAATAGTTGTTTTAAACAAACCAATTTGACAATGGTGCCAATTCATAAATGGCCATTGAATGAAATTCAAGAATTTTATGGGCAGTAGAAGGATTGTGTAATATTAGTGTGACAATAATATCTGTTAATAGTTTGTAAATAAGAAAATAGAACGTGTATTAAATAATATAAGAATAATGAAAATAATAATAAAAATGAGAATAAGAATAAGAATAAAAATGAAAATGAAAACAAAAATGAAAATGAAAATAAAAATGAAAATAAAAATAAAAATAAAAATGTGAATGAGAATAATAAGAATAAAATTATAAAAGAGAGATATCATCTATTGTTAGCTGGCCAATTTTTTTTTTCTCTTTTTTAATTTGTCTTGAAATGTATTCATCTCTAAAGAAATCGTATTCTTCTCTTAAATCAGTATTAAAATTTCTTGGGTTTAAGATTAATTTAATTTCAATATCGATATAGGTTGATCTTAATTGGCAATTTAATTTGATTTTATTTAAAAAGATTAGGATATTTTTGAGATAAAATAGGTTGAAGTTTAGGATTAGAATTTTTTTGAGACGATTAAAGAAAAACAAGTTTTTGATCAAGAATATAAGGAAGATTGAGGTGAATTTTATTAGGAAATTTGTTAGAAAAGAGATTAAATTGTCAGTAAATTTAAAAGGAATTTTGATTATTCTTAAATTGACAGCTCTTAGGGATTTGTTTGAATGAAATAGGAATTTTTTGGGTATTATTATGGTTCTGTTATACTCACCACTAATATGAAATAAAAAAATTGTTACAAGCTGAAAAAACATTAAAAATTTTAGTAAAATTTTTGAAAAATTTGAGGATAAAGGAGATATTGATAGAAATAATTTATAAAAGATTAGTAGAGAAGATATGATCATTGTAAAATAAAAACTTGTGTATTTTCTTTTTAGTGACTTTTGAGTATTGTATTGGGTTATAAAACTTTGTTCTAATATCAATAAGTTTCTAAAAATTTTAAATTTTTTCGAATTTGCTTTGTTTAAGTTTTTACTTGGATCATTATCAGTAATTTGATTATCAACATTATTGTTATTGATATTGTTAATGTTTTTAATTTTAGATCTTATGGGAATTTTCCTCTTTTTTTTCCTTTTTAAAATCGAGGAATTGGAGAGATTGGAGATATTTGAATTCGTTGATAACGAATCGGAAAATGAATCATTTTCATGGTATAAGAAATCATCAATGTAGTTGTTATTGTTGTAATGTTTTTTGCTGAAGCTAGTGTTGTAGTTATTGTTATTGCTGTTAGATATATTAAACGAGGGAGCTCTTGAGGAAGAAAGAGAATTTCTGATATGATTAATGGATTTGGTTGAATCTATTGATTTTGATCTATAATGCACAGAAGCAGGAGAGGTGTAGTAGTCATTATTAAATGAGGTACTGGGGTTAATATTGTTTACACTCAAGTTATTCAGTGTGTTCTGGGTATTCTTGTGGTGAGAAGTGAATTTTCTTTCAGAAGAAAATGAGGGAGCATCAGAATCAGATATTATAGCATATTCGTAATAAGAAGAGTCGTTAGAGGTGATTGGGGTCAAATTATCGTTGGACGCAGAGTGCGAAATTGGAGAGGAAGACAGGTAGAAGTTCTGGTCCATTGTTGTTGTTTTATTGAGAAGATCTGGAAGGATCTGAGATAATTTGAGATAATTTGAGATATACACAGGAAAGTAATTGTTTTTATTCTATTGCGATGATCTGATTGTGCCAGTTCAAAGCTGCTCAAGCAAACAAAACCAAGTGGAATTCTGAAAACTGTAATTTGTTTTAGCGTTGGAGTTTAGCTCCAGTGCAGTTCACCAAACCTCTTCAGAACTCCCAGAACCCTTCACCACAGCAGAACCCACCAGCAACATCGCCAGCTCACCAACAGGATATCCAGCAATGCGATCTCGTCTGAACCACAGCTATGCTCTTCTTGCCTTCGTGGTTGTGCTTTTCAGCTTGGGCCAGGCCAGGGCAAACACTGAGTCCATTGTTGTCAGTCTCAGCAGTGAACAGTTCATCGTCACCAACCCCAAAGAAGTCCCCCAGTATAGAAGCAACAGCACCTGTATTGCCAATTGCAACAGCATCAATCTGAAAGAGGTTAAGGCCTTCACCATCACAGCCAGTGCTCACACCAACAGCGAATACACTCCTGCTACAAAGGCCCAACAGCTCTACAACTACGAGTACTTTGCCATTCAGGACGAGGGCCTCTCCAACAGCTCTCCAGACGACTTATACAACATCAGAGTGTGCTGGCCTGCGTTGTATCCTCTTTCTCTCGACGTGAGATACATCAATTTGTGCTTATCCACCAACTGCTCCAGGTTGGTCCAGCTCAGATACCACTCCAGGTTCTACTCCAACAACCACACTCTTATGGCCCACGACTTGGATGTTCCCATCAATTTGCATTTAGTTCCTACGTTTTCCTACAAGAAAGATGAAACACGCCACTATAATCTCCCAATTCCAATTGATTTATTAAGTGAGCTTCGACTAGTCGCAACCATATTTATTGTCTGCCTTTTCTCAAGCAGGCTCGTCTACTCCTTTATCAAGTACTGACCGTCAACCTCATGAGTAATACAACTCCAAGTTGGTTCCATCGTGGATCTCATAGTCCTCCAAAGTGATAAAGTCCTTGAATGTTTGGTATCCCTTCTTCAACACTATCTTCTCAGGCAATGTTCCTATTTGTGCTGCCAATAGCTTTTTGAAGTCTCCCACAGTGTCCTCTGGCAAGCACTTGACGACCACTTTTTTTCCTACTCTGTCATTGCAAACCACTTCCATTACTGATGCTGTTTTTACCTGTTCACTTCTCTATTCTGTGCTTCTTCCGCTGCTTGTGCTGTTGATGAATCTCGGCGCTTAATTTTTACCAGCTTGAAAATTTACCCGGTGCTGTTGTTTTTTTCCATTTTCGGCCCAAAGCAAAGTTTCATATTTTCCAGAAGAGAAAGAAAAAGAAGAAAAAGAAGAAAAAGCAGAAAATCAGGCAAGGAAAAGACTCCAACAGATATTCACTTATACTCTCAGACAATGCCAATACTATTGGTTGATTCTTATGATTCTTTCACTTTTAACATCAAAAGTCTCATTGAACAATCAACTAACACAAAAGTCTTCACTATTCATAATGACTCAATATCTTTCGAAAAATTTCTTCAATTAAACTTAATTCAATATTTTGAATCAATAATTATTGGTCCTGGCCCAGGAAACCCCATGAATCCAAATGACGTTGGCATAATTCCCTATTTATTTGATTTGAATATCCCGATCTTTGGAATTTGCTTAGGTTTTCAATCATTATCTTTATTTTATGATTGCAAAATTCAAAATCTCGATTTAATTAAACATGGTCAGATTTATTCAATTTATTTAAATGAACTTGTAAAAAATGATGATTTATTTCATGGGTTTAATCAAAATAAACATTTTTCAAGTGTCAGATATCATTCTCTACACATAATAATTCCTAAAGATAATAACCAAATTATTCCTTTAGCTTATACTTTTGAAAATAATAATATTTCTGACAATAAAATCTTAATGGCTGGAAAACATATTTCAAAACCATTTTACGGTGTTCAATACCATCCAGAATCAATTTGTTCACAAAACGGCTCACTATTAATTCAAAACTTTTATAATATATCAAAAAAATTTAATATAGAAAATGGTAAAGCTTATTTTTATGAAAACAACCCTGATCAAAATAATTTCTTATCCTCAAAAATTAATAATTTACTAAATGATTATCTAGTTCAACCAACTTTATTAAACGCAGTCAATAACAACATATCTTTCAAAAAATCAAAATCAAAAGCAATTCCAATTCCAATTAGCAAAAAATTAAAAAAATCTGTTCATGTAAAAGAAATAAACTTGAAACAGAGTTTTTTTTCAAATAATTCGAATTATAATATAAATTTTTCAAATTTAACTATTAATATATGTGATTTTTTGAAATCTCATAAACCATTCGGTATTAATCATTTTTTTTGTTTAAATTCATCCTCTATACCAGGTGAATATTCAATAATTGCAATACCGCTGCCTGAAAGTATAGTTATTTCAAATTATATACTAAAAAATAATGGAAACAAATTAGTAATTGAATCATTTAACAACAATAATAAAGAAAAAAATAATACATATAATCATAAGCTAGATGATACTAATGTTTGGGACTATATATCTAAGTTCATGCTAAATGCTTATAAACAATTTGATTTTAATGAGAATGATTACAAATTATTAAATAGCCTACCGTTTATTGGAGGATTAGTTGGTTTTTTTTCATATGAACAATCTCAGTTTTCAAATAATAGTGATATTGATGGAGTAAATTGTAATAATTTTGATTCACCAGACAGTAAATTGATATATATTGAAAGAAGTTTATTGATTGATCACAAAAAACAAAAACTTTATATTATATCATTAAGGGATAATGACTCAGAATGGATAGAT
Source organism: Ascoidea rubescens DSM 1968 (assembly GCF_001661345.1). Taxonomy (NCBI): domain Eukaryota; kingdom Fungi; phylum Ascomycota; class Saccharomycetes; order Ascoideales; family Ascoideaceae; genus Ascoidea; species Ascoidea rubescens. Next base: position 3,190,931 of record NW_017962913.1, read on the forward strand.
AAATTTACTAAATTATTAGAAGAACATTCAAGTAATAACAAGAATAATAATAACAATAATAATAATAATAGTAATAATAATAATAATAGTAGTAGAAATAGTGATATTATTGATGATAAATTAATTGATAATGGTATTGATATTAAGAAAAAAGTTTTAAAAATTATAAAACCCGATAAAAATAAGTATTTTGAACAATTTGATAAATGTCAAGAATATTTAAAGAACGGAGATTCATACGAATTATGTCTAACCAATCAGATTAAAATTGAGATTATGAATGAATCAAAGTATAAATCTTCAGTTGATAGCTGGGAAATATTTAAAAAATTAACAATCAAAAATCCCAGTCCATATTCGGTTTATTTTGATTTTGGTAAAAATTCCACATTGATATCATCTTCACCTGAAAGATTTTTAAAATGGGATAATTTCGATAGAATTAATAAAAAATGTGAGTTGAGACCTATAAAGGGAACACTAAGAAAGAATGGAAAGTTTAGTAAGAAAGAAATCTTTGAGATTTTAAATTCTCCAAAGGAAAAGGGAGAAAATTTGATGATTGTTGATTTAATTAGACATGATTTATATTCAATGCTAAAAAAAATCAATGTGTCAAAGTTGATGAACATCGAAGAATATAAGACGGTGTATCAGCTAGTGTCTGTCATTGAGGGAGATTTAGCTACGGGATACAGTGCCAAAGACGACAAAGATGTGGAGATCGATGGGCTTGAGGTGTTGGCCAACAGTTTACCCCCTGGATCGATGACAGGAGCACCAAAGAAGCGATCAGTAGAATTGTTGGAGAAAATCGAGGAACATCAGAAACGAGGAATCTACTCTGGGGTTTGTGGTTACTGGTCTGTGCACAAAAAAGCTGATTGGAGCGTAGTGATTCGGTCGTTGTTTTCGTACAAAGAGGACTGCCATGCCGACAAAACTGTATGGCGTGCTGGTGCTGGAGGTGCCATTACGGTGTTGAGCGAACCGGAGGCTGAGTGGGACGAAATGGGCACGAAGTTCGACTCTGTGTTGCAGATATTCGAGTAACCGTACTCGATTGCGGACGTCTTGGGTTTTAGCGAACTCCAATCAAGCATACACAAACAGCCGGGAGCAAACGGCTGAAAGCGAACAGAACAGAGAATACAGTGCGCGCAATTGGCGCGTATCCACGCATTGAAACGCACCCCGCACTGCACATGTACGTATTTACAGCAACATTCAGCGGTACTCTGCACACAGCCGCGGGTACGGCTCCGCTCTCCCGCGGGCAGATTCCGGTTGGTTTTTTCTGATCTCAGCACAATTTTTATCGTTTTATCTTTTGATTTTTATCATTTGACCATTTCTGAGAGCAAGACATTGATGAAATGGATTCAAGCTTCTTTTTCTAACATAACTTGATGCTTTGCCCTATACCTCAGTTTCAATATATATAATGTCTGCAGGCTGGAAATTAAACAAAAAGGTTCTTGAAGATATCCATCACTATGCCAGGTTTCAACCATCTGGTATCTCTCTCAGGCAGATGGTCCAGTTTGGCCATAATCCCTCTCAGGGCTCATTGTTCAGAGCTTCTCAGTTTGTAGCTGAAGAACTACCTATAAGATTGGCTCACAGAGTTAAAGAATTAGACGAATTACCTGATGGGCTAAACGAGATGCCCTCCATCTTGAAGGTGAAAAACTGGTATTCTCAGTCCTTCAACGAATTAACTTCTCTTCCAAAGCCAAAGCTAGATGATGATTTCAAAAAAATGATTTATGGTATAAATAATTTCAATAACGTTAGCAATAAAACTTCCTTCTCAAATGCCAATAACCATGAATTCAGTGATGATGGCGTAATATTCAAACAATCCCACCATTTCCATGACCCCTTAAATCATTCTCATCCCGATACTCATAATATCCAAAAAATTTCTCAACCAACAAATTCCAATATTATAAATGTGTCTCAATCCAATAAAAAATATTATGTCTCGATGCCAAATGATATAGTATGGCCCTCAGAAGTCTTTAAATATAACAAAATCTTGAAGGATACTTTATTCAAGATCAAAAGGAGACATGATCCAACTGTTGTCGCAATAGCCCAGGGTGTCAAAGAATGGAAGGATTTCAAAAATATTTTGATTTTAGATTCTTCAATACAGTCCTTTTTGGATCGGTTTTACATGTCGAGAATTGGGATACGCATGCTAATTGGTCAGCAAATCGCTCTCAATGAAGAACCTGCAAGAGACGATTATGTTGGCATAATCTGTTTAAACACCAATGTTCAAGAAATTGCCCAAGATGCAATTGATAATGCAAGATTTATTTGCGAACAATACTACTCACTCTACGAAGCTCCAAAAGTAGAACTATACTGTGCAAATGATATAAATTTCATGTATGTTCCTAGTCATTTGATCCACATGTTATATGAAATCTTGAAAAACTCTCTAAGAGCAACAGTAGAGTTTCATTCAAAACAACCTTATAATAAAGGAAAGGATTTATATGATATGACTTTTCCTCCAATTAAAGTCATAGTAGCTGAGGGAAATGAAGATATAACAATAAAAATATCCGATGAAGGTGGTGGTATCCCAAGAAGTGCAATGCCTTTGATTTGGACTTACCTTTACACAACTGTCAAAAATGCTCCAAACATCAGCGAGGATAATGTAATACCACCAAGTGACTCCTCTTCTCAGTTCATAGCTCCAATGGCAGGTTTGGGTTATGGTTTGAGCCTTTCCAGACTATACGCTAGATATTTTGGCGGTGATTTAAAACTAATCAGTATGGAAGGTTACGGTACTGATGCATATTTACATTTAAATAAACTAGGGAGTTCCTCTGAACCTCTTCAATAACTTTAATAACTATTAATTGATATTTTTTTAACTTATGATAATTAATGATAAAATTATTTTGCTTTTATTGCAACTTTATGGAAACTTTTTTCATTTGTAGAAACGATTGCTTCATATTTAGCAATATTCCTTTTAAAATCTTTTCAAGTTTCTTTGATGCAATCATAATTGGTAGAGATGTCACTATTGACTCTACATTAGCCTTTGAAAAAAAAGTTCTTACAGTAAATATTATATTATATTATATTATATTATATTATATTATATTATATTATCTATCAATGAAGTGAAAAAAAAAAAATAAAAAAAACATTAATTTATAAATCAGAAAATTTTTATTCTGGAAAATGCTTATGAAATAAAATTTTAAAACCATTAAAAAATTCAAAAGGAATGATATAAAAGAAATTGTAAAAATCAATTAAAGAAAAAATAAAAAGCATTGTCATATACTATATAAAACATTCTTTAAAAGACTGCTTTTGAAGAAATAAAAAAACAGTCAAAACAACCAAAAAAACAAGAAAGCAAAACAAAACAAAACAAAACAAAACAAAAAATTGAAAGTAATTTCCATTCTTAAAAATATGAAATCCCATGCAGATCAACAGATGCATTATCAAATCTTTCAAGGTTGTTAATTAAATCTGCTTCTTCAGCTTCATCATCTGAAGAGTTCTCATCGTCAGCATATAAACTATGCTCATTTATAGTAGTTCTGTAACTATTATTACTGTAATAACTGCTATTACTTCTCAAATTATGTAAATCTGGATTAATCATAAAAGCTGAATTGTTTTCTTCTTCATAATCATTAGTTCTTGCATTTGTTTTATTATTTAAATCTGATTGGTTATTTTTAATTATCTTTTTGAAGCTATCAGAAAATTTCGATTTGACGTTTGTAAACATTGATGGTTGTGTATCATTAAATTCATTAAAACCATTGGGATTGTTTTTATTCTTTAAGATTTCCAGTGGTATTCCTCTTGAAGCATTTAAAGAATCAGGATTGTTTATAGTTTGGGGGATCTCAAGTTCACTTTCACTACTACTACTATGAGAATTTAATAATCTTGTGTGCAGATCAGATTCAGTGAGTGGTAACTCGACAGAGTTTTCATTTAATAGCAAGTATAATTTATGAAACAATGGAATTTTATCAAATAGAGAAAAAATGTTACCTTTACGGTTTAATTCTTCATAAGTATTCAATAAGGATTTAGGGTTAATTAATTCCTTTTCAATGATTTTATTAACTTCTTTTATGATGATTTCATTTCTTCTTCTTTCTGTATCTGTTTCGTAGTTTGTTGATAAACTAAATGTTCTTCTTGTTCTTCTTGAGCCTGAGTTATTAATATCCAAGCCATCTTCTATATCCAGGTCAAGATCATCATCACCATTGAATAAGAAATCATCAATATCAAAGTAACTGTTATAAGCAGTTGTAAATAGTTTATAAATTTTGTGATTTTTGAAAGAATTTAAGAAAAAGCGAATTAAGATTGGTAATAAGATTAAATAAGGTAGAAAGTTATTGATTTGTTTACCTATTTTGATGGAATTAATTGCGTTACCTAAGAATTTTGCAAATTGAGTTTTATCGTTATTTAATATGAAAGAAGAAAAAATTGAAATCTTTTTTGAATTATTATTATCTTGATTATCAATTGGATCAACACTGTTTAAGATTTGTTCATTTAATAGAGTTAGGAAATTATAGGATAGAGGAATGGTTAATCTAATTGCCCAACTTGAATAGAATAAAGAATTTTCAGGAGTTGAATTATGATGAATTAATTGATAATAGTTGAAAATTTTGATATTTGTTAGAGAGATTAAAGATGTGAAACACATGTAACTTAAGATTAAGACAATGAAAAAGTTATTAAAAAAGTTTAAAGAGGTTGTTTTAAATATAATATAATTTATGATTGATAATCTTGTGTTGTGGAAAAATTCTGAGAAAATGATTAAAAAGGATAAAACAGCAAAAAAAAAGGCAATTAGTTTTAATATAAAGGGGTAAAGATAACAATTCAAGTAAAAAAATAGAATTGGTTTTTTCGATAGGAATTTTTGGAAGAAATTTAAATTTTTATTATATCTTAAAATTAGAGAATTTTTTTGTTTTGCCTTTATCATGTCTTGAATTTTAATGATTTTTTTCAACAAGTTATAATAATGATATTCTATAATTGTTATGTTGTTGTAGGAAGTTTTAAATTTTCTTGAGACTCTTAGTAGAAATTTTTTGTTTAGTTGGTTATTGGTTATAGTTAGGATGGCACTTTCATCATCGTTATCATCGTTATCGGAATCGTCGCTATTGGCTATTGTGTAAACAGTTGGGATAGAAGAGTAAGAAGAAGGAATGATACTGATATCATTAGTGATGTTATTCGTGATGTTATTTGTGATGTTATTGGGAATTGATTTGTTGATATTTGATTGAGTAATGTAACTTTTAGGGATTTTATAATTGAGGTGAATTAACCAGTCTCTGTAGTCTATATTTTCTGGTAAATCGGCAATGTTATTTAAATTTAAGATCAATTGGATGATTTCCTTGAAGGTTATTTTGATATCTTGATAATTTTCATTAATTTTTAAAAGTTTCAAGTAGTGATTATTGATTAAATTTGAGTCGCAGTCATTTTTAATTAGTAAGGAATTTTGGTAGATTTTTTTTGGTAGTAAGAATAGACCATAACCCATTAACCAGATGGCTACTAGAAGAGAATAGCAGTGAGATAGGATTATCATTAATGATTTTATTGAGTTGATGGATAGGCCGATGTTAAAATAGATATAAATTAGGCCGATTATACCAACTGTTAAATATAATAACTGGAATTGCAAATTAGCTAGGATTGAATCCTTTATCTTTGAGTTTTTTTTAAAGTTATTTGAATAATAGTAGTATTGTAAAAAGGGTAGGATTAGCCAGGTTAATAGGAAACCAAACCAGTAAATGAATCTCCAGAGATTTAAAATAAAAGTTTTTGAATTTTTCATGTAAAAGAAGTTATTATCAATGACATTTGGATCTAAAGAAGCAGATATGAGATCTATTGGTAATAGAAAGATCATTGAAAAGGGGATAATCAAAGAGATTATTAAGGAAGTCGATAAGAACCAACTGTGTTTGAATATTTTGATGTAGTGGTTGACAGATAAAAGCGATAAGAATAAAGAGGTTAGCAAAGATAAAAACACACACAACCACATTTTGATAGGAAGAAGCTTATTAGAGATAGTATAAGGGGGGCATTAATGTGCACAGAGTGGTTTGAAAATACACTGGAAATATATTGGAAATGTATTGGGAATATATTGGGAGTATATCGGGAGTATGTTGAGATAATTCAGCAATGAGAGTATATACTGAAGAAGTGAAGAAATACAGTATCGTATCGTATTATATCGTATGTATTGTCTTCGGGTCGTAATGATTTTGACACAAATCGGATCACGGTGCAACAGAGAAAGGAGAAAGGAAAGGCACGACAAAACAGCCCAGAACAGGACAAAATGGTGGCAGAGCAGAACAGGCTCCAGCAGTCGCAGCTCCTGGACACTGGAAAGCAGACAGCAAACACCAAAGAGCAGAAGGCAATGAGAACAGAGAAACCGGGCAGCAATGCTCACAAGCAGAGCATATTCTGTATCGAGCAAACGAATCAATAGCCAGTCGACGATCAGCACAAATGAGCAGCAACCAGACACAACAGACCTGGCCAAATCTCAGAGCTGCCCCTGTTCTTTCTCTCGTTGGCAAGCTCTCTCGTTGGTCGCTTTTGTTTCTGGAGGTAGAATCCGGAGCGGGAGAAAGCCAGGGGTGTGGTGCATGCATACTAACGCTATGTGCGTCTAACACATGCAGTGCGCATTTGATATATGCGTATTACACATTGAGCCCACACAGCTGGCGTACACGTCCACAGTGCATGCACATGCACACGTGCAAAATTTCCACATTGCCTGTTTGGGCGCGCAAAGTCTGTGTTTTCCCAAAGGGGCAAAGAATCCTCGTTTGCACCAAATCCCAGCTCAGAAATCCTTCCATCTTCTTTTTTATCAGCTTCTATTTCTTTATCTCACTTACTCGATTAGTTCAAGCAGATATAATCAACAGAGAGAACAATGCTCGACGTGCAACTCAATTTGCCCTGCCTTCTGCATCGATTCACTCTCTATTATACCGATTAACTATGTCTATTTTTTTTATTTTATAGCACGAAAAAAGCAATCATTTCATCCGAATCAAAAAATCTCTGTTTTCTCTTGTCCTTTTTTTCTCTTTCTGTTTGGAATCGTTCGCCAATTAACAATTCATCGTTTCATCATTCTGCTTTTCCACCCATTTTTTCATTCAGTTTGGGCCATTCATCGTTAGACTTATTTTAGCCTCTATCTTAATATAAATATACAAAATACAAAATACAAAATACAAAATACAAAAATATACTAAACCTGAAAAATATTACAGAAAACTATTATTAAATGAGTCCTAATACTGTTATTCAGTCAGGAAACAGTAAAAGCAAAGCCAATAATAACGAAAATAATACTGGCGACAATAAAAAAACCAACAAAGAAAATAACAACAATAATAATTCTGAAAATAACCAGCAGCCCTTGAAAAAGAGAAAGAAAAGAAAATATAGCAGAGTTGGTTGTAAAGAATGCAGAAGAAGAAAAATTAAATGCGATGAAGGTAAACCCGAATGTTGGCAATGCCATCATTTAAATAAAAAGTGTGTTTATGAAAACATTATCAAATTCAGTAGTGTTAATCATTTTATTATTAATAATCTACCCAATGATAACAATTCTACTTCAACCACTTCAAATACTCAAAATACTTCAAACACTATAAACCTGAATTCTAATAAAAATTCTAATAAAAACTCGAATACCAATATTTCTGCTCCTGTTTCTGCTTTTGCTTTTGTTTCTACTTCTACTTCTACTCCTGCTCTTACTCCTTCTCTACCTGCAACTCAAGTCCCTAATTTTAACAACATCATCAAATTTGAAAATTCAACATCTAAAAAACCTCTTTCTAAACCTAGAAATGTTAATATAAAACTGAAACCTCAATCATCCACAGCTAAAAATCTTAATAATAAAAATAATAACATTACTAACAAGATTGACTCTAATGACATTCAATCCGCTAATCAAAATCCTCAAAATCCTCAAAACCCCCAAAACCCTTCGAATGAAAGCCCAACTCTCACTGTTCTTCCAAATATAAAAACAATTTTAAATTTAAAAAATATTACAAATCAAGAAAATCAACACGAGACTCAGAATCAAAGTCAAAATCACAACCAAATTCAAAATCAAAACATAAATTCACATTTACATTCAAACACAACTGCAAATCCAAATCCAAATTCAAATTCAAATTCAAATTCAAATTCAAATTCAAATTTAAGCTCCCCTTTGATTTCTTCTCAAAGAATGGGATTCATGCTAAATTCTCAACAAAACAATCAAAGTAATCAAAATAACCAACACGTTCACGACATAAATTTTAACAGCCCATTTAATTTCAATTCTAATAATTTTTCAAATTCTCATCATTTTATTAACAATGCCAAAAATATCAACACATCCAACTCAAAAGATAAAAATTTAGTCTCTCAACATAATAATAATAACGAACTTAGAAATCCTAATCCTACTGCGACCACTACTATAAATAGTACCACAAATGATAGTACTAACACAAATTTTGTTTTACAAAATATATATAATAACAACAATAATAATTCTCTTGAAAGTAGCATAGAGCAAAATTTAGACTCATTAGAAGAGGATCTATTGGGAAATGCTGATGCTTTAACAACAAATATAAATTACATGATAACATCAAATTCTTATAACTCAGCATATTTCCAAAATAATCTGATTAATAATGAAAAAAACATCAACAATCATAATAACAATAACAGTGGCTTATTACCCTTTTTGAACTCTGATAATCAGGATGTTTTTCAAATTGATGATTTTATAAATGAGTTGTTATCATTACCTTCATCTAATGATCTTTATTTACAAAATGATAATAACAATTTAATCTTCCCTGATTATAATAATTTGAACTTTGAGTATATGAAAAAAAATGACAAAAGTCTTTTTAGACAATCTGATCAGAACATTAATTCTTTTAACAACATGAATTTAGTTAATTACAACTATTCTAATCAGAGATCATCAGAAAATAGCAACGCCAATATTAACGCTATTAACAACGTAAATTCAAATACCAATATTCACAATAACAGTAATTTTGGCAATAGTGTTGGAAATAATTTTAATCATTTGAATAATTCTGGCATTCAAGAAAGTGTCAATAGCAATCATAACATTACATTGATCTCCAAAAATAATAATAATTCTGGTACAAATAATATCTTTAATAATCATGAAGGCTTTATCAATAATTTGAATAACAACACTGCTTTCTTTCAAAAAGCTGATACTATTCAAAACAATCAAACTAGTATAAATTACTTTAGAAATTCTAATAATTTGCTTGATAATAACAATAACAATGATGATAATAATCACAATAACAATAATAACAATAACAATAAAAATGGCAGTAATAATCGCGAAGTTGGAAATTCAAGTTTTAGAAAAAATAATACTGTAGTAAAAGATGATAATAAACCTCGTCTTAAAATGTTAGCTAATCATGTTTCATTGACCAAAAGTGACAATGTTTTGTTAAAGTTTCTTTCTGAAAGAAGAACCAAGTTTAAAGACATTAATAATAATTTAATTTCGAAAAGTTTAATTGAAAATTATTATTATTATAAAGACTATTTGCGATATAAGCCAATTATATTGAAATCAATGTTAAAATCTGTTCCAATAACAATTTTTGATACAATTAATCTTAATCACCATCATTTAAGCTATTTGAGGAAATTTTTCGATGAAGTTAGTTTGAAGATGTTACCATTTGCTTGCACTTCAAGTTATTATCCTCCCGAGTATTATTTATTAGACAAATTGGCTCAATTTAATAAATTAAAGTCTGGATTTAAGTTTCTTGATGAACATCAAAAGAATAATAATCCATTGATTGAGCAAAATCCAATTCGAGATCTTTTATTAATTCAGAGTAAAAACTGTCCGTATCTTTTGTCATCGTTGTTAGCTATAACGGCCAGGCTTGAATTTCTTAAGAGCAAGAATATTCAGGATGAAACGTATAGAAAGAATTATTTGATCAGTTGTTTGAAGAATTTGAATGATAATTTTAAAACATTGAAGATTCATCAGGAACACTTAAATGATTCGACTACATCGGGGGAGCATTCTGTTGATTCTATTCATGGCGAGAATAAAGAAAGCAATTCATTTCCATTGAAGCCTAAGATTCTTCAAAATATTGACACATTAATTATAACAGCACTTTTATTGACTATTGAGTCGACCATAACTAACAATAGTAATGATTTCAAGTCATGGAGGAATCATCTTCAAGATGCCAAAGTGTTATTGATGAATTACTTGAAGTATTTTAATAGTAAGAAAAAGGCTGCGATAGAGAATAGATCTATTAATAATAATAATAATAATAATAATAATAATAATAATGATAATGATAATAATAATAGTGATAGAAGTAGTTCAGGGATTGGTAATGAAGAGGGGAAGTTGACATTATCACCAATGATAACATTTGCAAAGATGATTTTTATGAGTGTTGAGTCGTTAGCGACATTGACTAATGATTCTGATGACCATGATTATGGGAAGAAGAATTACCAGAGAGATAAGTATCATGGGGGGTCATTGAATTCCATAGCAGATGTTGAGTTGTTGTTATTTGCATCGAAACGAAGAAAAAATAAAGAGAAAAATGAAATGGAAAGGGATACAGATGACGAAAATGAAAGCGAGAGTGATGAAGATGGACAACTGACTAATTATCAAGACGATGATGAGGTTATAACGTTAAAGAAGATTGGGTTGATTACATTAAATGGGTATAATTTGTATTTGGGACGATCGCAAGAGGCGATTCTGTTGATGAAGGCGATTATAAAAGTCATTGAAGAAGGAAAACGAGAGGATTCGAAAGGTGAAGATTTCAGAGAGGTGGCTGATGGGAAGAAAATGATGGGAAAGGAAGAGGATAAGTATTCGTATTCTACATTGTACAAGAGAAATAAAAGGATATTGCACATGTCTAGATTAATATCAGATTCTAGGAATTTTAAGATTGCATCAAGATCGTGTATAATATCCAAGAAAAATAAGTTTCATCCGTTTTACAAGAATCAACGACAACATGATAAGGTTGATATTGAAGGAAATAATTTCAATATTCGATTACCATATTCATGTTATGGGTTTGGGTTAAGAAAAAACACGAAGAATGGGAAAGCTGAGAAATTTCTTTATTCATGGTATGATTTATGTCACCAGGTTCATGTGAATGCATTGTCGATAAAGGTTTTTCGGTTGAAATACTTGTACAATTTTTCCAAATACAATGAATTGGTTCAAGAAATGGTGGTTGATTCATTGAAGTTATATTTTTTTCTTGAATTGGATTTGATAGCCAATGGGAAGGATGAAAAAACAAAAGCAGATGGTAGTAGGAGAGATGGAGATGGAAATAGAAATAGAAATAGAAATAGAAATGGAGATGGAGATGGAGATGGAGATGGAGATGGAGATGGAGATGGAGATGGAGATGGAGATGGAGATGAAGATGAGGATTTTGAAATACCGGCAGAGCACAAAGAAAGGATATTCAAGAAGATTGAAGACGACCACAGATTGACGACAATGCACTGGCCCAGCATCATGGTTGGGCTCAACTGTGTGAGAAAAAAGCATCAGAAGATCATTGAGTTCTACTTTGAGTGTCTCATGCACTTGAACAACGGGAGCTCGACGTCGTCGCTCCGGAAGTTGAAGAGGGTCTGGAAGACGGAGCAGGACCGGAAGGAGCGGGCCGAGGGAGCGCTGGTGCAAGAGGAGGAAGAGCTGCTGGAGATGGATGAGACCCTTTTTAAAGACTCAGACTTTGTGCCATTCTTCTGAGCTCCAACCTGCCCAAGTGGGCCTCCGGGGAGGAGGGGTGTGCGTGTGTGCGCGTCTGAACACAACTGGGTGCATACTGTTATTTCCAGAACGTGGAAAACGGCACCAAAAACGGCAGTGAGGAAAGCGCCCGTTGGAGGAGGGGATATGCATGTGACTGCGGCAGACAGGGGCGGCGGGCGCCGAGCCCGTGCACACGTTTTTTCTGATATAAGAAATGCCGTTGCGGAGGGTTTGGGCTTTTGATGACAGTGGGAACCACCGGCAGTGGAACCAGCATTAACATCAGCACATCATGAACACATCATCAATTTGTTAACAACGAGCTGTTAACGAGTTGGTAGCGAGCTGTTAAATGGCTATTAATTTGCTATTAATTTGCTATTAATTCGCTATTGACTTGTTGGTAACTCGTTAATCCAGTAACATCGACACATCAACACATGAACAGTGGTCTTTTGTGTGGAAAGCTTTGGATCAGGCTGTGGGCAGCCTTCAAGGGCATTAGATCAATAACTTTATTTGGATGAGTTTAAAGGACAGAACAACAGAAACAGAACAGAGCAACGCAAGTTTAGTCAGCAAATATATCCAGACGAGATAGAGTGATTCTTTCTCTTAATCTGTTGAAGCATCACGGTTGTATTGAATCAATAAACCATCTGTTCGTTGGTAGTCCGTTAATCCAGTTGCTTTGGGGGGTGTTTTGCCTGTGGCTTTGTCATCAATCTAGTGTCCATAGTGTGAATTATTATTTACCATTTACCATTCAGCATTCTTTTACTATTTATGATTTATGATTTATTGTTTATAATTTATGATTCATTATTCATTATTCATAATTCATAATTATATTATATTGGACAGTATAATTTAGCCTAATACAATAATGACAAGATTTTTAACAGTTGACTGACTATTGTGAAATAATTTTTTAAACGGAAAAAGAAAAGGACAAAGACAAAAACAAACAACCAGTACAGTACAATTTGTTACAAGAAAGCTATACAAGAAAACCATACAAAAAAACCATACAAGAAAATGCTTGAGGATATTGGTGATATATCATTATACGAATCCAAATTAAAGGTTTTGGTTGATCTTTTAGGATGGTTATATGTTATATTCTGGGTAAGTTATTATTAATTACTATAATTCTTATAGTTGTGATAATTACTAATATCGTTTTTTTTTTGTTTTTTTTTCCTTAAAATATTCTAGAGCATTGCTTATTATCCACCTATTCTATTAAATTTTAAAATCAAATCATCTGAATCACTCTCGTTGGATTCCATATTACTAAATTTAACCGGATATCACTGTTATTTTTTTTCAGTGTATTTATTAACTTGCAACGAGACAGTGAAGGTTCAATATTCAAATTTCCATGGAATTAATTCAAAGCCTTTATTAAACTATATTGATTTAGTATATGTCTCGCATGGGTTATTGTTAAATTATTTGACTTTTGTTCAAGTTATTTACTATAAATTCCAGAGAAATAGAACACACTATCATAAGAATGATATGAAAAACATAAAGAGTATTTTGCTCAGGGCTCATAAATCCACCAAAGTAATCATATCTATAATAGGCATATTTGTGATTGTGCTAATGAACCAGATCTTTATAAACAAAAGCATTTTACTAATATCATTAACGACATATTTGACCTATATCAAATTGTTTCTAAATCTAATCAAGCACATCCCTCAAATTGTGTTAAACAGTAGGAAGAAAAACATGAAGGGATTTAGCCTTATAATGATATGTCTTGACGTTTCCGGTGCAATTTGCTGTTTATCCCAGCTAACAGTGAACAACTTCTTAAGCAATATAAAGGGCATGCACGAACATGATCACAGTCTCAACCATAGCCAAATGGAAATTGATTTCATTGACATAATTTGCAAAAACGTTGGGAAATTTTGTTTAAGTTTTATAGCATTGACAGTGGACATTTGCTATTTGATCCAAAAGAGGATGTACTCGCAGGCAATTTCAAATGATATTTTGGAGCAAAAGTTGCCCACAATAACGTTGTCAGACTACCAAGTGAGCAAACACCATATAAACATGGTGAAAAAGCGAGACCTCTTGATATAAATCACCTTCTTAACATGTTTCAAAAAGGTACAGCTTCCCCTGGTACCAGTCCCAGGGGTGCGTTGTATTTCTGCTTCTCTCTGCGCTGCTGCATGGAAGTGTGCACACACAGAAACAAGCATCATAGCACGTGTAGTGTGCTACTCACGTGCCGCACTGGTCCCAAAGAACAAACGCATAGAAAACAACGCCAAAATGGGGAGGTGTGATTGGTGGAGAAGACGAGAAGGGGTGGAAAGAGCTGGTGAAGAAGAAGTGGAGATGGTGCGAAAGAAAAGAAGAAGAGAAGAGGAACCGGTCAGGGTGGTTGAATGATAGAGCAGAATGGGAGCAGAATGGGAGCAGAATGGGAGCAGAATGGGAGCAGAATGGCCTCCAGCAAACCTTTTGCTCCACAACCCACACTTCTGGCTTTAGTGCTTAGTGTTTAGTGCTTAGTGTTTAGTGCTTAGTGTTTAGTGCTTAGTGTTTAGTGTTTAGTGTTTGCGACTTTATGATTGTAGAAATTGCCAATTCAAAAGTTGTGAATCTGCGAATCTGTGAATTAGTGAAATTGTGAAATTGAAATCACAGAAATGTGAAGAAATGTGAATAGGTTTTGCTTTGCTCGAACTCTGTCGCCTCCCACAAAGAAGGCTGCTTTGCACTGCTCCAACCAAAAAGCCAATTCTCGCTCCTAAAGCAGTTACCATTTTGTTAACGAATAACGAGCAAAGAATGAATATCCTTTGAATCAATCACCATGAGGTTAAGATTAGTGCTTTCTTACTGCCTAACGTTTATATTTTTACTGAAAACTTCTCTTGGGCTAGTTACTCTTCAACCTAATTATTTGCTTTTTTTATGCCTTTTGTTGCAATTCATGAGTGTGGTTTTCCTCTGAAAGCATTCACTGCTTCCACCATTTGGTGTTGGATATTACTTACTCTCTGGTGCTATTTGCCCTCTGAATGTTTGGACTTGCTTCGTCCAGACCAGCAACTACCTGGGCTTATTGTTTTGCATGATTTGTTTCCAATTCTACAATACTTATTTTTAAATCCAAATCCAAATTCAAATCCAAATTTAAATTTCTCATCTTATTTAAATTCGATCATTTATCGTTCATTAATAAGAACCCACTAAATTCCTTCTATTTTCCATCCAACTTTTTTTCCTGGCCATTTTCTTTTCTCTCTTTTATTTCTTTTATTTTTATTTTTGTTTTTGTTTTAATTTTTTTTTGGTTCTATTTTCCTTTCCTCACTTGCTTTTACTATCTGCATTTCCTCTCATATTCCTCTCAATCCTCGAGAAATGTCAACTAACGAGGAACAACTGTCTCCCATCTTAAAAATCAAAAAATCAAGATCAAGATATGGCTGTTTAACTTGTAGAAAACGGAAGTAAGTTACACTGATTTATTATACTCAATTCAACCATCTCATTTACCTCGCTTTACCTCGTTTTAGCTCTTCCCCATCACCTCAACCAACTCTTTTCATCTCCATCTCTACCATTGTCTTGCCATGCCTTATCTACTCTGCACATATATACTAACATTTCTCTCCCCCTAGAAAAAAATGCGATGAAGTTAAACCAAAATGTGGCTACTGCTCAAAGAAAAATGTTGAATGTGTTTGGAAAGCCCCAGGCACTGAAAACAAAAATGTAAGAAGAAAAAAGGAAATCAAATTCATCAATTTGAATATCCAGTCCAACAGCAACCTCAATTCAAAAAACAAATTCAATCTAATAAGTTCGACCTCAACCTTGTCCCCATCCTCTGCTAATCCACCTTCTTGTTCCTCTTCTTCCCAACAACAGCAGCTCAACAAATTGGTCAGCACCTCCTCCCTTCACCACACCAACGATAACCAAAACATATCCTCTTTGATCTCTGATAACGAATCCTCTTCCTCTTCTTCAAGTCCTGCTTCTGCCTTCTCCTTTCCCCAGCTAAGCTCTCCTTCTTTGTCCTCAACAAACCCAATCACAAACATTAATAATATTCATCACATTCATCCTCACCATAACCCAAATAACCTAAACAACATGAACAACCTAAACTTGAACAGTTTAAATTTAAACAATCTAAGCACCATTAACATCATCAATTCCCCTCTAATAACATCTACATCAGTCTCTAACGATTTACTCAACCATAAATCTCAATCCCAGATCCATAATCAAAATCTTCTCCAAAATCATAATCAAAACCAATCTATTCAGAATTTACAAAATGATTTAAACGATTTAAACGATTTAAACACTCCCAATCAATGGGCGCTAGATGACGAATTTCTGTTACAACAGTCTCATCCAAATAATGACAATAATAATGACAATAATAACAATAATAATAACAATAATAATAACAATAATAATAACAATAATAATAACAATAATAATAACAATAATAATAACAATAATAATAACAATAATTCCAATAATAATAATTCCAATAATAATAATAACAACAATAACAATTCAAATTCAAATTCAAATTCAAATTCCGATAATAACAGCAATTTCAATCAAAATCTTTTCAAAAACAATAACAATAACAATAACAATAACAACTTATTCTCTTTTCAAACGCTTTTTAATAACAATAACAATAATAATAATAACAATAATAATAATAATAATACCAATAATAATACTACTAATACTGCTGATAATACTAATAATAACAATAACAATAATACTAATACTAATACTAATACTACTAATAATAATAATAATAACAACAAAAGTATCTTAACTATAGAAAATTACATGAAAAACCACCAGACAAATTTCGAATCAAATTTTGACTCAAATTTCAATAATTTAGACAACAATTTCTTTGTAATTGATAACAACAACATCTCCCAAGAACCCAATGATAAAGTTCAATCCGATTTAATTCATCTACTTCGAAATTATCTACCCTTATACGATTCTCCAAATGTCAGCCTACCAATCGCCTTGAATAACCAAGAAATGTCTTATTTCGAATACTACTGCAACTCGGTCGCTTCAACTATCTCAATTGTGCCAAAAGAATCTAACTACTTTTTAAAACTATTTTTACCAATGGCCCTAAAGGAAAAATCTGTCCTATATGCTTTAATCGCTTGGGGCTCCATTTTCAAACAATCTCACAAAAATGACACCTCCAACGATATAACAATGCTACAAACAGACCAGATTATGGACGATGTCAACTCAAATAACTTCAATGACTTGAAAAACGTCAATCAAATCACGAATAATCATCTAAATAGCAAAACCGCAAACACCTCTCTAATACTAACCAAGGAAAGCAACTTCTACATTCAAAAGGCTTTATCCGTCATAAACGAACTACAATCAAACGATTGGAAAACATATTCAAAGCTTTCAAACAGAACCTTCATAACTTCGCTTACTTGCTATATTATTTTGGTCTGCATAAAAATTTCAACTGGCGACACTCATTCGTGGGCAAAATTTTTAAATGATGGTTATTTTTTAATTAATAAAATGGGTGGGTTTGGAATTCTAAAAGACTTTTCAAGTGAAGGCAAAATTTTAGCCGAAAACTTTGCTTATTTTGATATTTTAGCCTCCCAGTCCAATGAAAATGGTACATATTATCCAATGTCTCTCTATTATGAAATCTTCAATATGAAAGACAACAATGGCCTATTGGATTCCTTACAAGGTTGTCTCAAGAGTCTAATTCTAATATTGGGGGAAGTCATTAATTTAAACGTTCAATTAAAACTTTTGCAAGATTACAGCGATGCTAATTTTGATAGCTACGATCAATTATCAAATATCCTAAAGAAAGCTCATCATTTAGACCAAAAAGCTGAAAATTGCAAGCCAAATCCAATAGATCTAACTAGTTTCAAAAATACTGAAGATGTTGATAACCATTTGAAATTATTTCAACTCTACCAGTTAACCATCCAACTCTACATTAAACAGTCCCTAAGAAAACTCCCTCCGGTAGTTCCAGAAATTCAAATAATGCTTTACAAAATGAACTCTCTCCTCGACTCTTTAATCAATACTCCTGTCAAAAGCTCTCTTTGCTTCCCAATGTTAATCGCTGGTTTAAATTCTGTATTTGAAAAAGACCAAGCTGGTATTGCAAGCAAGTTTAATCAATTAATGAGATTATACCAATTTGTTGGTATCAAGAAAGCATGGATAGTAATCCAAGAAGTTTGGAAATTAAATAACAACGGAACATTATGCGTTGATTGGTATAAAATCACTAAAAAATTTGGTTGGAGACTTAATCTTGGTCGATAATTCAATATATTTCAAATTCGATTTTATTAATGTTTTCCAAATTTTTATTTTTGCTTATTTTATGGAATTCATTTCAAATATATTTTAATTTATTTGAGATTTGATTTTGAAAAATCTTGAACCACTTTTTTTTTTCTCTATATTTTTCATTCAAATTTTTTAGTTTTATTTTACTGTATAAGTAATTTACTTCTTTTTTTTCTATATTTTTAATGCTTTTTATGAAATTCCTTGAATATTTTTATTTTATTTTATTATTTTATTTTATTTTACTATTTATATTTATTTTTACATACTTGTTCATTATTTATTAATTTTATTTCAATTATTTGTTATTTTTATATAGGTATTGTTATTTGAAAGGTGTGGGTAATAAAAATTAAAATGATGCATTTATTTATAATATAAAACAGAATCAAAATTCTTTTTTTTTTCAAAAAAAGCAAAAACAAAACAAATGTGGAATTACTTTTTCTTTTCTTATTGTGAAAAGCTAGAAAGAAAGAGCAGGAGAAGAGTAACAAAAAAAAAACTAAATATTAAAAAATTAAATCAAAGTTCAAAGAATTAAAATATGTCCCTAAAATTAACTATATAAAAAGGCAAAGCAAAAGAAGATTAACGAAAAGAAAAGAAAAATATATTTAACAATAGCTTTTTTCTTTTTCAAAAATTTCAAACATTATTAAAATTATTGTATTTTTTAAATTAAAAATTAAAATTAGAATTAGTATCAAAATTAAATTTAGTATTTTTGAAGAAATTTCAGACCACCAAATTCATTTTGACCAGGCAAAAGAGTTGAAATAGTTGTAGTTGTCATAATTGAGCTATTAAAATCATTATCATATCTGCTACTAGTAGTACTGTATTTACTGCTTCTACTTGTAATGAATTCTTTTGGTGTTGGAGCAAAACAATCTGATCTTAGTTCATCATTTTCCTTTCTTTTCATCAATTTTTCACGAAGCATATCCAAATGATCGGGTTTATTTCGGGATCTAATCAGAGAACTTCTGTCGATTTCATCAGCAGAGTAGGGGAAAGAGGATATTGTTGATAGATTCAAATCAGCCAATTTTGAGGACATTGTAGATTGAGCATAATTATTTTTTTCCGGTGGAGGTGGTTTACGAGTTGTTTTTCTTAAAGGAGATAAAGGTCTAATGGTAGATTCATAAGAGCCAGGCAATCTATTGGGTTTATTAGTGTTTGTGTTAATTTTATTATAGTTATTTGCAGTTTTAGCAGTGATAGTATTATTTGGGTTTGGAAATGGTCTAAAAGTGGAATTTAAAATTGAATCATTGTCATTAAAATCAGACAATTTTGGTAAAGCAGTTGAAATTTTAAAGACGTCTATTGAATATGAGTCTTTGGCAGATTTGACTGGAGACATTGATCTCGATTTTGAATTTTGTTTATTCCAACTAGATTGAACTTCTCTTTCTAGATCATCTAAATTATCTTTTGATGATGTTATAGTTTTGCCATAAATTGAATTTGATTTCGATTTAAGGTCAGAGTAAATTGAGGATGAAGGAGTAATGTTACTGGAATAGCTATCTGTGAAATCTGAAGTGTAGCTGTATTTGGAATTTGCACTTTTCAATGAGGAGGAATTTGAGTAAGACGATCCATTCATGATTGATCTTCTGCCTCTTCTGTCTGTATATCTACTGTCGGCGCTTCCATTGCTTAAAATTGATTTTGAATCATAGACGGTTGGGTTTAACAAATTTGATGGAATTTTGGGTAGCAAATAAGAAGCAGTGAATTGGTCGTTCAATTGTGACTGTGTGGAATATTGGGAGGAGGCCTGAGAAGAAGTTTGTGAAATTTGAGAATCTAGGAAATATTGAGAAGCTTGAGAAGAAGCTAGAGAAGAAGCCTGGGAGTTTTGAGAATCAAGAAGACTGTTGGAAGAATAGAATGAGGTCAGATTGGGGTCCATCATGTATTGTTGTTGCAATTGATTATTATACAATTGTTGTTGGGCCATGGAATTTGTCATTTCCATTGGCAAAGAACGAGCAGATGCAAATGAGTCGCTTATGGAAGACAGGTCTTCAAGAATATCAGTGCAATCTTCGCCTGGTCTTGAGGGCAAAGGTCTAACTGAGGAGCCTCTTTTCAAAGTAACTTTTTTGGGTTTGGGAGCCATTGTAGGAGAGGTGGGATAAAAGGTCATTTCAATGTATACTTCGCCAGCAGATCTTCCACAGTATTGCAAAGGATGCCATTTATCGTAGCCCTCATCGACGTCAGTATTGAAAGAAGGAGAACAGTCGATTTCAGCATCACAGACCAATTCAGGAGATTTTTTTGTTTCATCAAGAATGGAGAGTTTTAAGATAGGATTGATATCAGTAGTTAGTTGGAATCTTGACTCATGATTCCAGTCAGGAGTCTGACCACCTCTAACAATTGCAGAGGTTCTATCAACCAAGTTTGCGATTCGCACAATGCAATAGGGATTTTGCTTATCGAGCTTTCGTCTGTTTGGCAAGTTTCTTGCTCGAGACACGACTATGATCAAAGTACCATTGGCTCTAAGACAGTTCATGGCCGGTAGTAGTTGAGAGGAAGAGGAGTGTGTTTGATATAGGATAAAGAAGTGTATATGAGCAGTGCTGTTTGATAAGTCCTTAGCAGACTTGAGAATATGTTGAGAATATGGTGAACTAGGTGGTTGAAAATAGGTGGTTGAAAATAGTTGGAGGTTTAAAAAGAAGAAACAAATCAAAGAAGATGGGAAAAAACCAAAGTTTAAAAACGAACCACCCAGCTGCAAAACGACAATAAGGCCAGTGACCACCAGTACTCGAGCTCCCAAAGGTAAACAGAGCCAGAATACGCTGCTCCAACGCCAACAGCTCTTTCAACAGCTCTTGCACTTGCTCTTCAACTCTGAAGCAGTTTTAAGCTGCGTTTTTTCCAGACGATGAGAGGCTTCCTGATTCGGCAAAAGGTAAACAGCGTCCTCCATTAGGGTTTTGTGGAAAATTCCAGCGACAGAACTGGGCTCAGGGCAGATGAATGTTGGGGCAGCTGGGAGTGGGAGGGCTGGGGGAAATGGCCAGACTGCTAATCACAGCGATGGAGAGCTGTTACAGAGCTTTTGTAGAGCTGTTGGGGAGCGAAGTGGTCGCAGCTGGATGGGAGGGAAGTGCAAAATACAAACAGAAGTTATTCTCTTCTAGGAAATTAATCGATTGGGAACATCCAGAAATAGCTTAAACTCAAAAGCTGAGCTAGCCCAAAATTACACTACATTTGTATATCTATAAATAAAGCATTGAAGCGATGCTTGCACCCATCACGTTGATCTGTTGCTCTATTGACTTTACGTCGTTATTGTTGTTATTACGGTGATTTTAGTTCCATAGATTATCAAAACCATACAACCAAGGACCCAATGTATGTCTTCCGATTAAAGCTAAAATACCAATAACAAATTGTAGTCCACATATCGTTAAACAAAGACGATCTTCTCTCATTGGACCAAACCAAATCAACGTTAAATTTATCAAAGTCAAATTATTAATCCTAGAAATGTGTTTTTCATTATTGACCGTTTTTTCTTCGATTCGAAGTAGTCTTAAATAAGATAAGATATACAAGACTTTTTCGATAATCTTCTTCAAAAAGTTAGGCAAATAAATTGATTTTTCACTTTTATTGTTGTTTTTGTTTTTGTTTTTGTTTTCATTTCTCATCTTGTCTGTATTTATACCTGAATTCAAGACAAAATAATTCAAATCGGTAAATGAAGGATACATTAACCCATCCTTGATACTATAATTGGGTAAACGATGCCTTGGACATGGAATTAAACCAAATAGTTGAGGAACCGAATAAACAAAGTTGAAAATTTGAGGCAAAAAAAATAGTAATGCTGTCTTGGAAAAATGTCCCAAGATTCCAACAATTGCAAACAACATGCCACCAAAATAACAGTACGTGTCACCGACAAACACTTTAGCTGGATACCAATTATACTTTAACAAAGCCATCGATGATCCCAAAAATGGAATAATTAAAACAATTGAAAATAAATGAGAATCCTTTGATTGAGGAAAATTGGACGATATCAAATAACAAAAATCATTGATAAGGAAAATTACCGATAAAATTACACATTGAAACACCTCAAGCCCATTAACTCCAGCTAAAATATTAATAGAATTTGGACAAAATACTGCAACTGACCCCATATAAATGTAATAAAAAACACCTAAATTGATTGTTGTTGAATTGAAAAAACTTTTCAAAAAGTTTGGCAATAAAATTGAGGTTACTCCAAAATCAACATAATAAACTACCAATAAAGGAATAGCCCCAATTATAGGCAAAGGAAACTTGGTTCTCCATCTTATATCAAACAAATCATCCGCTATGCCCAACAATACCATGAACATGAGTGATAATAAAGCTGCTAAATATTCTGTTAATTTTACATGAGAAAATTTGTCCAATGTGGTATAAGTAATATTGCTGTTATTATTAATATTGTTTTCAAAATAACCATCGTCCCTATTTCCCCCACCCGAGGTGCTTGTAACTAAAAACCTGGAAAATAGAAAAGGAATGAATAAAAACATTATAATCAAATAAGTTGAAGCAGTTATTATACCAATACTTTCAGGTAGGATCGGTTTATCTTTTTTTGATAGATCTTTCCCACATAACCCGATTTTGGTGAAATTTTGTTTTAATTTGGGAATCAAAAAATCCGTTATTAAAAAACTCATTATACCAAAACCAATTGATATGGATATGGGAGATCTTCGTGATTCATAATCAAAAATTAAACATAAACTCAATATTGAGAAAAGAAATCTAGAAATGTTGGAAAACATCTTGGAGAGCAGTATGAACCTGTGGAAATTATGAGTAATAAAATGAGGGTATTGTAGTATTTAAAATCATGAGCTGACACATATACAATACTTGAACAAACTGTTGGTGAAAACAAATTGATATAAACTTGCAAATCTATAAGATATTGTGATCTGTTAAAAAGACAGAATGGTAAGACATGTCAGTTTTATCTCTTAAGCTGCAAATACCTGCAATACCTCAGACTTGTCAATGTGTATACAGTTACTGAAAAATTTGAATACCATGCGTTTTTCTTTTTTGGCGCAGTGGTAAGCACTGCACTCAAGGATACAATATTTCTGGCTCGATTCCTGCTTGGAGACATTATGTCTGCAAGATTATTAGTGATTAGGTAATCAGAGCGAAAGCTAACATGGATTTATTAGGAAATAAATAAGCTGAATCAGAAAACTATCTATGGTGTTTACAAAACTATGGAGTGTCTTTTTTGGTGAGATCCAACGACTGGCAGTCTTTATATACTGTGTCTTTAAATTTGCTGAATGATCCAGGGTATATTTCAGGCATTTCTTTGCAATAGTCGAACAATTCCCATTTTCTGTTTTGCCAATTAGCATCAACAATTTTTTCGCCTTTTTTCTTTAATTCTTTAGAGATTTGTTCATTTTTTTCCCATACTCTTAAAACGTTTAAACCCATCAACCCCTTGATTTCGTCCTCAGTACCTCCAATTTTATTGATAACTCTTGCTAATAAGTCAGGATATTTTGAGACATCTTCCAATCCTTTAGGGCCCTCAGGAATGCCATCAAAATCAGAACCAAAACCAACATATTTCCAACCGATTAAATTGATGATATAAATGATATGATCTACTGCATCGTCTATCGTGGCTGTTCTATCCTTGTTTTGGCTTATGAATAATGGGAAAAAATTAACACAACAGACACCGCTGTTTTCTTTTAATTTCATCAAAACGTCATCTCTAACATTCCTTTCATTTGGGGTTAATTTATAAACCGATGAATGAGAAAATATCACAGGACATCTGGTTTCTTTCAAGACGTCTAGCATTGTCTTATAACTAACATGAGATAGGTCGACCATTAACCCTAATCTGTTCATTTCTTTAATACAATTCACACCATAAGCTGATAAACCCTTATCTTCTAAACCGCCGGTGACAGAACTTGCAGCTGTTGCAAAAGGATTGTCACAATTATGAGTTAATGTTATATATCTGACACCTAGATCAAAGTATGTTCTTAACACACCAAGGGATAAATCTACTTGATGCAATCCTTCTACTCCCATTGTTATAGAAATTTTATTTGTCATTTGAAATTGGTTTAAAGCATCTTTTGAATTATAAACAAGATTCAAATATTTTGGATATTTATCTACTAATCTTTTGATTATATCAATTTGTTCTAATGTATCTCTAACTGCACTGTTAGGTTTATTGAAATCTTGATAAAGATAGTCATCATCTTTACATTCGATAAAGCAACTGAAAAATTGAATTCCAATTTTACCCTTTATTAATTTTAGTATGCTGGTATTTGAGGTCAACTTTCCATCGAATTTGAAACAATTATCGTTTTCGATCTCATATCTTAACTGGGTTCTAACTAAATATGGAAAATCATTATGTGTGTCGACTATTGGGTTTTTTTTACTTAATTTCTCGATTAATTCGAGTTCTTTTGAATAATCTTCAACATCTCCCACGCAATCCAATGTCATTATGCTATAATATCACTAAATAAAAAATAAAAAAGAAAAAAGCTTATATAAATGGGTTTCAATAACAAAAAACCCAGTAAAAATCTTTTTGATATCACATAATTTTCTTTTCCAAAAAAAGAGAACGATATATATTATTATATATGAATGTTTATCTGAAGAATATTGTCCAATGCAGCGTATCTTGAGAAAACCTGCGACTTCATTCGGATAAACCATTCCACCCTTAGGTCTCTATCAAAGCACCTTATCAGACTGCAGCTTCTCCGATCAATATGATATCATTTGAGAGAGAAAAAGTTTGGTTTTCCTTATCAGTGATACAAAATATACACTTTTTGGACTTTCTCTGATAAGCACAGTCCCGATACAGCAGTTGTGTTCCGTTTTAAAAAGCTCCAGAGTTTGTGCGTCAAAAACAAAAGTCACGTGATACTACTTCGGGCTCCCGTTTATGGAAACAACCGTGCTCCCATTTTCAAGCTGACTCCTGCGCGGGTTTTAGAAAGTGGGAGCCTTTCGTCAGCGGCAGCACAAATATGCGGTGCAACAGGAACAGCAGCCATTTAGGCGCTGAAAAACCTCCCGTAACAGCATCTGCATTAGCCGAAAACAGCAAACGCATGAGCGTGGACACAAAGAAGTGTGAATAATCTCATCAGCACTATTGTTCATTGCTTATTCTATAACCTAACGAAAAAACGTGCTAAAGTTGAGCTTAAATCTTAATGGGTTTCAACTATTTTGCAAATTTTCATTTTTATATATTTTCTAATTGTGTATATTAGGAACTAGAAGATTCTTTTTTGAATATATAAATTGTTAATTGTCTTGCTAATAACCCACAGCTCTGCTTTTCGTTTCCACAGCTGCTGTATTTGTTTGTTTTTTAGGTTTTTATGGGTGTTGGGTGTTTTTCTTGACAGAAATTTGAAACATTGTCACATTTATATAGATACCATATATAGTGTTTTTACCCTTTCTTTTTTTTTCTTACTTCTTCCTCTTTCTGAATTCTTTTTTTTTTGCTTTTTTTTGTTTTCTTTTGAATATTTTATTATTCAATTATGACCCTAGATAATACAGAAGATAATAAACTCAAAGAATGTGAGCCCAATTGCGACGGTCTTGATCAAAATAATGAGCCTGTCGAATCAACTAAGGATTCAAGAGAGACGTTTGATCCCAAAACAGGCGTGAAAAGGGCCTTGAAGACTCGCCATATATCAATGATGGCTGTTGCTGGAATAATAGGACCTGGAACAATTGTGGGTTTTGGAAATGCTCTTCGTTCTGGTGGCCCTGTTGGTTTGATTGCCGGTTTTACCATTGTAGGTATCTTAGTGATGACAATGATGTTCAGTATTGGCGAACTAAATACAATGTTTGATTTCAATTTTAATGTTCATGCTTCAAGATGGGTAGACCCTGCTTTTGGTGCTACAGTTGGTTGGTACTATGTTATACTATGGATTTGCAATATCATAGCTGAGTATGTCTCTCTTTGTTCCATTTGCACGTATTTCTCTGATCGAGTGCCCATATATGGATGGTTTTTAATATTCTGGTTTATTTTCACCATCTACCAAGAATTGGGTGTGGGTGTATTTGGTGAAGCTGAGTATATTTTGGCTGTCATAAAATTGCTCTTTTTAACTGGCTTTTATATTTTTGCCATAATTTTTGCATCAAATGGTATCCCTAATCACTCAACTGGAAACCCTTTCAAAAACTACCCTTTAGCAGATGGGTTCAAAGGTATTGCAAACTCTTTTGTTTACGCTGGTATCTTTTATTCTGGCATTGAAAGCATCAGCTTGACCACTGCTGAGTCCCAAAACCCCCAAAGGGCAATCCCCCTAGCTGTTCGACAAACTGTTTTCAGAATTTTATATGTTTACTACGGTTTGTCCATAGCCTATGGTCTCACTGTTCCTTATAACCATGAAATGCTTTCCTCCTCTAATAGAACAATGAAGTCTCCAATGACAATTGCCTTTATGGAAGCAGGCTGGGACAAAGCAGGCTATTACGTTTCTGCTGTGGTGCTAATTACCTGTTTCTCGTCCATCAACTCTGCTATTTATATTGCCAGTCGTTCGCTATATAACCTAGCATACGAAGGTTGTGCTCCAAAAATCTTTAAAAAGCACGATAGACGTGGAGTACCATATGTTGCGATCCACACTGTTCATATCTTTGGGTTTTTGTGTTTACTAACTATTGATAGCAGTGCTTCAAAGGCCTATGGTTACATTGTTAATCTTGGAAGTGTTTGTGCTTTTATCGTTTGGTCAAGCATAATTTTCTCTCATATCAGATTCAGAAAGGGTTGGTTAAAGCAGGGACATTCGTTGAAGGAATTGCCTTATGTTGCCCCATTTTATCCTTATGGACCAATCACTGGTCTAGCTATTGGAATAACTTTAACTTTTGTTCAAGGTTGGACAAGCTTTGACCCATTCAATGTTGGAAATCTTATCGATGTCTACATTTTACTTCCATTATTCCCCATTTTTATTGTTTTTTACAAAATTTACTTGAAATCAAAATATATCAAATACGATGATATGAATTTTGAAGGTGGAAGAAAAATCATGTTTATTGATGAAAAAAGGCCACTCGACAAACCAACTGGAAAATCCAAATGGAAAAGAATTTGGAGAGAGATAGTTTAATTAAGCTTCAAATCTTGGTTTCAAATTTAATTACACTAAATTTTAATGAAAACTTTTACTTAACGTTGCTTCTTTTTGTTGTTTTGATGAGCATTTCAATTTTCCCTTTTTTATTTTACGACTATATTTAACGAGGTTTAAATCGGTTTATTCTTTTTTATCAACTATCATTTCTTACAGCATCTTATCTCTCAACTGGCTCTTTAACTTTAAACTTTTATGGCATTTTTTTTGTTCTTACTATGTTGTTTTTATACTAAACTCACTTTAAAATTTTCCTTTTTTGTTCAGTCCCAATAATTTTTCATCCTCACATTTTCAATTCTTATTTTTATAAATCATTAAACTTTCATTGACTATATATACTACTCATATGCTATACTTTTTTCGAAATAAAATAAAATAAAATAAAATAAAATTAAATTAAATTAAATTAAATTATTTGTTATATTAAACAAAAATAGTTTCCTAGTAATCTAGTAATTACTAGGATATCTATAATCATTTATTTCTTGAAAGTTTTCTTTCACATTTCTTACAGAAACAAATCTGCTAAGGATGTTAGCACTTCCACTTTTATCATTTGTTCCACTCATTCTACTGCCTCCAAACCATTGCTGCCCAACAACAGCTCCTGTACATTTATCGTTAATATAGAAATTACCTGCAGAATACCTAAGTTTTTCTTCAGCGGTTCTTATTGCTTCTCTATCTTTACTAAAGATAGAACCAGTCAATCCATATTTCGAAGTTTTATCAATTATATTAATTACTTTTTCATAATCCTTATCTTTGTATTTATAAACAACTAATATTGGACCAAAAAATTCTTCTGAAAAATAAGGATGGTCAATTTTGTTACTTTCAATTATTGTTGGTTGAATAAAAAACCCGTCTTTACTATCATATTTACCTCCGTAAATAATCTCTAAATCTGGG
Source organism: Ascoidea rubescens DSM 1968 (assembly GCF_001661345.1). Classification (NCBI taxonomy): domain Eukaryota; kingdom Fungi; phylum Ascomycota; class Saccharomycetes; order Ascoideales; family Ascoideaceae; genus Ascoidea; species Ascoidea rubescens. Next base: position 3,219,467 of record NW_017962913.1, read on the forward strand.
TCCTCTTTGGCTTGTTCAATCTTTGAAACCAATTTTTCATAGCTTTGTTTATGAATAACTGGCCCCATGAATGAATTCAATCCTTCACTAATCGAGCAGTTATGTGGTACAATGGTATTGAGGTTTTCAGTCAAATTTTTTAAAAATTGATTTGAAATACTTTCTGATAAATATAATCGTGAAGTAGCAGAACATTTCTGACCTTGGTATTCAAATGCACCTCTTAAAGTTGACAATGATGAATGAACAACAGATGCAGATTTGTGGATCAAATGGAAATTTTTGCCTCCAGTTTCACCAACAATTCTTGGAAAATCTTTATAGACATCTTTGTTAATGTTTTGTCCAATAGTTGAAAATAAATTTTTAAAAACGCTTGTTGAACCTGTAAAATGTAAAGCTGAAAAATTTTCATCGTTGATGACTTCGTTTGTGATTAATTCAGCATCACCAGGCAAAAAATTGACAACACCTTTTGGTAAACCTGCTTCTTCCAATATTTCGTACAATAGATAGTTTGATAAAATAGAATGAGGCGAAGGTTTCCAAACGACAGTATTACCCATTAAAGCTGGAGCGCCAACCAAGTTTCCTGCAATTGCAGTGAAGTTGAATGGAGTGACAGCGTAGACAAAACCTTCCAATGGCCTATACTCAGCTCTATTCCAAACACCAGAACTAGTTTCAATTGGTTGGGTACTGTATAATTCCTTTGCATATTTAACGTTATATCTGTAAAAGTCGTTTAATTCGGCGATAGAATCGATTTCAGCTTGGAAAATGTTTTTACCTTGACCAAGAATGGTGGCAGCAAGTAAATCATATCTATATTTAGTCGAGATCAACTCAGCAGCTTTGAGAAAAATTGAAGCTCTATCAACCCATGGTGTTTTCAACCAATCTTTTTTGGCACTCATTGAAGTCTTGATGGCATTGGTAACATCAATTGGATTGGCTTGAGTCACAGTAGCTAATTCCTGAGAATGTTTAGCTGGATTAAAATGAGAAAGTGTAGGTCTTGTTTCATCTGAGTAAATCTTTTCACCATTGATGACAAGTGGAATTTGCAAAGAAGTATTGTCATTGAATTTTGTCAAGGAGGCTCTAAGCAAATCCCATTCTTTGGAATTTTTCATGAAGGTCAAGTTTGTTTCGTTTTTAAGCGAAGATGGAGTGTTTGGAATAGATAGTTGGGCAACACATCTCTTATTGATTATTGAGAGAAGCTGAGCTTGGAAAACTCTGGGTTTGCTGGAGTATTTGAACATCTTGAAGGTGGCACCCGAATTATGGTAGTGTAGTGCAGTAATGAGACTAGGACCAGGGAAATCAAACAAAAAAGTAGAGCAGCTCAGAAAACAGAAAGGTTTTATAGCATCAAAGAGACTTGAGGGCCCTGATTAAAGTTGAGGAGGTGAGTGTTTTCAAGAAATTATCGACTAAAGAAGGAGAGCATAGGAGAAGAAAAGAGCTCTTTTGGGGCGGGATTCGACACCCGTCGTGGAGATAAGATGGAAGCAAATCAAAGGCAAGTCAGTAAATGAAAGTAAATTAAAAGTAAATTAAAGTATATTAAAAGTAAATCAACAGCCAGATGGAAATTAATAAACGTTATTTACGAGATTATAAAAAAACATGAATTATGACTGTAGTTATGATTATGATTATGATTAAAAATTATGATTGTGAGATAATGAAAATTAATGGTAAACAAAACTTTTAGATGTTAACTGAAAACAGCATAAAAGAAAAATATTAAAAGTAAAATGTTAAAAGAAAAATATTAGGTAAAATATCAGGTAAAATATTAGATAAAATATTAAAAGGAAAATATTAAAAGTAAAAATAAAAATAAAAGGGAAATATTAAAAGTAAAAATAAAATGAAAATAAAAAACAATAAAAATTAGAAAAAAAATATAAAAATTTAAAAATTTAAAAATTTAAAAACTTTTGAACTAATGTTATAATGACTTCAACAAATAAAAAAATTAATAAACTAAAATTATCACTATTATTTTATAAAAAACTAATTGTAAATGTGTTATTTTTTTTTGTTATCTGAGCTTTTATCGCTCTTGAATCTTCGGCTTAAAAAGCTGAATAATCCTTTGTTCGACCTGACAGCAATAAGCGAATTTCTTCTTATGATGTTGGGAACATTTGCTGTATTGCTTGAAAACGTAGCATTGGCTGAACTAATTGTAGCACTTGCAGGACTAACACTGGATGATGTTGTGGCTCTTAGTGGTGTAAATGGCAACATAGAACTCAAGTTAGTAATGCTCTGACTCCCTGTAATAGAATATACTGGTGTTGTAGTAGTGCTTGTACTTGTAGTGTTTTGTAAAGACAATCCAGTATCAACTGACCAGGCACGTTTATGTGATAATAACGTTTTTAGATCAATGAGCCTAGATTTTTCCTTACTATTCGATGAACCCTCACCTTCATCAACCTTTAAATTTCCAATTGGTGATTCTAAAACAAGGGAACGACTTAATGGTTCTTCAGTTTCGTTTTCATAGCCGGAAGACGCTGTAAACCACTTATTTTGGGAAGTTTTTCCATCTTTATGAGAATCATTTATAGAATCAGCATCCAAACTGTGTTCAATTTCATCAATAGAGTGATCAAAATCAAATATAACTAAATTTCTAAAGCGATTTTTGGTTTTGGGACCCTCTGTCGAAGTTTCCTCGGACTTTTGAAGGACTTTAATATCTGGTGCCAGTCCAAACCTAAAAGAATTGAAATCACTGTTGTCAAAATCATTTTCAACCTTTGCCTTTTCAGAACCCAATTTAGCTTCGTTCTCAGTATCCAGTTTGGTTTCGATCTCAGCATTAGATGCTGATAAAGGTACAGAAATGCTTTTAATAGTGCTTTCTTCACTCACATCATTCGAAACTTTAGAAATAGATCTGATTTCACTTTCAAACTGACTACTTCCAGTCTGCACCTGCTCAGGACTTTCTTGATTTTTTGCAACTGAAGTTTCACCAACTTGTTCAAAATTCATATTTGGATTGAATTCATCAGTATCAATAATTGATTGAAAATCGTCAGTGTCAATAATTGATTTAAAATCCTCAGATGCAGTGCTTGATCTAACATCTTCAGGTTCAATAGTAGATTTAAATTCATCAGAATCAGTATTGGAAATCACATCATCATTATCAATAATCGATTGAAATTCGTCAGAATCAACAGCCGAATTTACATCATCAACATAAGTAACTGGTTCAACTTCCTTAGTTTCGACAACTGGTTCAACTTCTTTAGTTTTGACAACCAGTTCAACTTCTTTTGTTTCGACAACTGGTTCA